>NC_073696.1:145627268-145927268 GCF_029784165.1 Wyeomyia smithii | reverse complement strand
TACAAAATACACTTCAGCACGGACAGTTTTCAGCACCGTTATCGCAGGTGTCACCCGCATGTTGCTCACTGCATTTGCCACAACATGCTTTATTACCTTACCGCATTGGTTGCCGTATGACCCAACTTTTTTGCACTTGAGACAATCCAACACCCACGGTACGAACAAGTGCACGGGTAGACGCAGAGCACATAGCTCGGAAGACCATACCCAGCGACTGCCACGCGAAAAGCGTCTGATTAAGTGTTAGTTTTCACACCTCTGTCGTCACTGAATGCAATCGCTTGCGAATTGTATATTTTTGATCAAGCATTCCAATGAACGTATGGTTTTTGCTGGAGAACCACGGAGAAATTAAGAAAAACGTGTATTTTCCTAAATTTTAATAATTTTTCGAGTTCAAACTAGAACTAACTCGAAAACCAATGCCTTTAGAATGTTAATTACCAATAGTTTTTTGAATCAAAACTACTTTTTGCATCTTTTAAAATCATCAGAATAAAATTTTTTTGAAAAATGTTTGAATTAGAATTTTTATAAAAATTCAATCTGCCATAAAAAAATATTTTTCATTTCTCCATCCTGCACTTTTTTTTTAAAGTTGCGTTTTAATGTCAAGTTTATTTAAGAAAAAAAACTAAAAAAAATCAATTCTTTTTTTTTAATTCAAATTGAATGTTTACTTTCAATTTTTTTTTGGTCAAAAAATTTTTTTTGTACAGTGTATATTTTTTTATGATGCATTTTTAATTCCCTGCAACTCGTTCTCAGACAGTTTTTCTATACAACCAACGGTTTCTGGACTACAATGCTTCGCATAAAACCTATGCCAAAAGACATAAGCCCTCTTAGAATGTAACTCACGGGTGTAAAAAGTCTCTCCATCTGTGAAAAATGCTCAGTTTGCTAAGCCAAATACGTGTGCAAAGTTTCATTCAAATCAAAAATGGTCGATTAAATTTTCGCGTTTTTCCAGGTCATTTGAAATGATTTTGCTCTAGTGAAGCTTGCTCAGGCGATGTTAGTAGGTGCGATAATAGTTTGGAAGCATTTGCAAGAAACCTAAGAAAAAAATCTCGTCTAACCACTGGTTTTCATAAAAAAGCGTAGTAATTAGCATAAAATTCGCGCCTTACTTGATGACTTGTTAGTACTTATTTGGATACTTTTCAAAAAAATTATTCACTATTTCTTGACATCTTGGTCACTAACGTCACTACAGTTGCATTGTCTAACCGTTATGAGCCCTGTAAAAGGTATCATCAGTGCTACAATGCGCTAATCCATTCCCCCGGGAATTTAACTAAAATTTAAACTTTAATTGCAGTTTAACAAATATACTTGAAATTTTCAACGATGGAACTATTTAAAACGGTTGGAGAACAAATCGACCTTTAATTTACAATAGAGTTTATGCAAATTGTGCATGTTGCCTAGTAAGATAAGTTTGAAGGTCATTTATCGAGGAAAACCCTGTCACTCCGCGGTGATGGGGTTAAATAAAGCCTTTGCTAAAATTAATGCGTTCTTCTAGAAAATTACTTTCCAGGAAAATTCTTTTACCGGGAACAAAATATTATTGAGTTTTGTTGTAGGGTTGCTGGTGACCGTTCACATCAAATGCATTGAAATAAATCTAATTCAGAACTAATTCCGTAAAAAATCCCAAACCTTTGAAATTTTCCCTGATGACTTTTTAAATTCCCTGATATTCCCTGATTTCCCTGATCGAAAAATTAAATCCCTGATATTCCCTGATTCTCCCGGTTTTTCCCGGTAGTCGCCACCCTGGAATGTTACACTCAACAAGACCTACAACCTACACTAGGTCCCATTAGAAGTTCTAAATCGCTGTAGCACAGTGTTATTGGTAAAAAGAGTTGAAAGTTTTATAAATGAGCATTCATTACATTTTCGTTTTTGTTTCGCGGTGCGCGGTTTTGATTTAGTTTCTCGCACACAGAGAAAGAAAGAAACTTGTCGCCATCGTGAAAAATAACAAAACATTTAGAAATGCTCTTAATCACAATTAAAGAAGTTAAAATATTTTCCCGTCACTCGCCAAAACCTTGATAATAACAACTACCGAAAAACGTGTAATTGAGATCTTGCTATTTTAAGTTATTAAAATAAACGTATTTTTTTCAAATATGCTGGGCTGGAGCTAACCTAGCGTGAGTTTTAACGATTTAATGTCAAACAATGTTCAAATTTAAAATTTTTATTTGAATCGTCTGGATAGTTTCGTTGAGTTCGCTTTTTGCTTAGATAGGATAATTTACCCATTTCACTAAATTAAATGATTGTCTTGGTAGTGTAGTTACGAACAAAGGTTTGATTTGAATATGTATGAAATGACATCGATTAAATAGAAGATCCATTCTTTTAGTTTATATTACTATTTAAAGCGTTTATACGTCTCAGAAATGCACTGTAAGATCAAATTGCAGCAAATACTAGATTTGCAATTCCCTCTACTACTTGTTTTAATCGCAAAGCATTTCCGAAACAGAAATAGCCCTTCGTACGATAAACGTAAAATATTGATTGAAAACCAGACGCACTAGATTTTTTCTTCTCCTAGCGTTTTGCTTACATGAAAATCGTTCTGACAGTCCGCTAGGATTTATGACGAGGAAGTTGCCGCGCTTTGAAGACTGTGAGCAACAGTATGGAAGTACCAACAACCATAAGAATATAGAAAATAACAGCCTGTTTGGCATGGCACATTCGTTTCAATACAGCATGCCCTCATGCATGTTTGCGCTGTTGTCGGTGGTTATTGGGCTGTGTACCGAGCTTACGGGGAGCAGCGAGAGTTATGCAATACAATGAGAGCCAAATTAGTTTGAATTCGGTTGTTATAGAAAAACAGTACATTTCTGCCAGCGCGGGATGTTTATTTGGGACGGGGGATGCTGGCCAACGTTAACGTGCTTAGCTATCATGCGGCTTAGCTATCAAGACAA
Organism: Wyeomyia smithii; assembly: GCF_029784165.1. Taxonomy (NCBI): domain Eukaryota; kingdom Metazoa; phylum Arthropoda; class Insecta; order Diptera; family Culicidae; genus Wyeomyia; species Wyeomyia smithii. Next base: position 145,924,299 of record NC_073696.1, on the reverse strand, counting down.
AGAGTTTCTCATCAGAAAATACGAACTCCTGACCTGCGTACCGCAAAAGTACTTTACTACGAAGTAAAGTACTCCTGTACTCCTTCATCGTGCGCGGTGAACATACAACAAATGACAGCAAGTCGATGCCGCGTGTCGGTTAACCTATATATGAGGCTAAAGCTGTCACTGGCACCAATCCCAATACATAGAATGCACATGGTGCGCACTTACAGAACGATAAAAAGTGTATTTGAATTTATTGAGCATCCTGGAGAATGCGGCACTTTCCTGTTGAAAAAAATGATTAGCTGTGTTAGCTTACCAGTTTTACCCATTTGGTTTTTGTCTGAGAGTATCATTATTGTTCAACACAAGACTGCGAAGCAAAAGGATGGTAACGTACAGGATTGTGATAAAATAATATTTAGGTAAAATAATTGCAGAATTATTCTGTATTTCACTACTCGTTATTTACATACCCGGGACTTTAATTTTAATATATTACAATATATTATAATATACGGGGGTAGACAAAATGATTGAGACAGGTAAAATTTTGCCAATTTTCATTCTACTGGCAAAATATTCTAGCTTACAAAAATTATTAGTGAATTTGATGGAACCAATGCACACCGGAAATGTTCCAGATTTTAGGAGTGTGTGTAAAAATACGCATTCTTGCAACGCGGAGAACTTTTTCTGACTTTCTGTTTCTTTTAAGTTTATATGTTTCCAATAAATAAGAATTCATTTCGAGTTCATTGGTACCCAAAGGTTGAAAATTTGTTGAGGAACCATCGAGAAATGAATTAATTATGTTTTTTTTTGCTGTTGAGTACATAGTACACGAAATTTTTGTCAGAAAAACTTTTTTTCTTCAAGAGTTTCCACTGTGGTTTGTTCTGAAGAATTTTAGACAACTAAATTCTCTACATGAAAACCTTCATTTGAAAAAAAAATTGAAATAACCGATGTATTAAAAATCACGTAGGATCCCAAATTCATTTTTTTATTATTTTTGAATAAAAGTTCAGAAAAATTTTAGGAAGTTTTCCATTCACAACCACTCTATATCTCTCGATATTATTGTGAATGAATACTTTATACCTTTTGAAATGATAGTCCAGATAAATTTTAAAAAAGTTTGAAAAGTTGCTTGGTTTCATAAGGCCTACACACCTACAAAATTTCATTGCATTCTATTAGGGTGCCCACAGAAAATTGTACCCAACAAGAGGAAAAAGTGCTAAAAACAATACCCATACATAATTAATTTATATCTCTATGGTACCTCGACGGATTTTCAACCTTTAAGTACCAATAAAGTCGGCATGAATTCTAGTTTATTGCAAACATATCAATCTGAAAGAAACAAGATTTCAAAAAAGTTCGCGCAAGAATTCACATTTTGATACACACTCCTAAAATCTAGAACATTTCCGGTGTTTATTAGTCACGTTAAGTTCTCAAGTAATACAAGGAAAACAGGATAGTTTTCCTGTCTCAATAATTCTGTCTACCACCTATATATAATATATTTATAAATAATATATATATATATATATATATATATATATATATATATATATATATATATATATATATATATATATATATATATATATATATATATATATATATATATATATATTTATATATGTATATATGTATATTTATATATATAAATATATATATATATATATATATATATATATATATATATATATATATATATATATATATATATTTATATATATATATATATATATATATATATATATATATATATATATATATATATATATATATATATATATATATATATATATATATATATATATATATATATATATATATATATATATATATATATATATATATTATATGTATATTTATATATATAAATATATATATATTTTTATATATATATATATATATATATATATATATATATATATATATATATATATATATATATATATATATATATATTCAATTATTATATTATTTATTTATTCAATTATTTATAAATATATAGTTATATAGTACTAATCATATAAACATTTCCCAAATCAATCTTCATCGGTGTCCTCGTGCACTAACTCTTCCGTTTGTTCTATTGTTTCAGTTTCCGGGGCTGTGCTCGGTACACAAGAGTCGGTCTGTGTGGTAATTTCTGGTTCTGGTGTAGGTGGCTTTGGATTAATTCTGGGAACGTCATTCTCTATCACAACATCGTCCATTCGTTTTTTCTTATGATCAATTGGACGTAGTTCTATATTAACTTGCCTCGAAAGTTGAGTCGTTTGAACATCATTTTTCGCAATTAAAGTATATTTTCCACTATCTTTTAACTGAGGATTGTTGATTATAAGCGTTGCAGTAGTTATCCTTGTTCCCAATTCATAATAATGTTGATTGAATATCTCAAATTTCTCCGTGTTTTGATTTATTAAAACAGCATCACAAACCCAACATAATGTGGGAACAGGATTGCCTCGCACTCTTGTTTCGAGATGCAGGTCATTAGTTTTTGGATAAAATGTTTCTGAAAAAGAGATAGAATTGAATAAAATAATTAGAGCATGCTGGAAACATTGCGGTAACACAGTTGGATCAAAAAGTAAGTGTGACTTTTTCTTTGGTTTGAAGGGTGATCTCCAAGAGATTTGAGAAGATTGAGTTGCTGAATTTGCTGAAAAGTGAAAAGACGTGATCTGTAATGTTTTTGAGTGCATACAACAAAAACTGTTTTTGAACTGAGACAAATCGCGCCAAATGACCGATGGTCGAATATCGACCATTTTATATTTGAATGAAACTTTGCACACGTATTTGGCTTAGCAAACTGAGCATTTTTCACAGATGGAGAGATTTTTACACCCATGAGTTACATTCTAAAAGGGCGTATGTCTTTTGGCATAGGTTTTATGCGAAGCATTGTAGTCTAGAAACCGTTGGTTGTATAGAAAAACTGTCTGAGAATGAGTTGTAGGGAATTAAAAAAACATCATAAAAAATTATACACTGTACAAAAAAGGTTTTTTTGACCAAAAAAAATATAAATAAACATTTAGTTTCATTTAAATTTTTTTGAAGAGTTGAATTTTTTTTTAAATAAACTCGACGTTTAACGCAACTTAAAAAAAAGTCCAGGATGGAGAAATGGAAAATGTTTTTTTATGGCAGATTGATTTTTTTATAAGAATTCTAATTCAAACATTTTTCAAAAAAACTTTATTCTGATGATTTTAAAAGATGCAGAGAATCATTTTAAATCAAAAAGCTCTCATAAGTTAACATTCTAAAGGCATTGGTTTTCGAGTTATTTCTAATTTAAGCTCGAAAAATTATTAAAATTTAGGAAAATTCACGTTTTCCTTAATTTGCCCGTGGTTCTCCGTGGTTCGTGTTCAACAAAGGCCTAGCTGGAATCAACGTTTCACCGATATCACTGGCAAAGTTCAATCAGGAAAAATACCATAAAAAAGTATCTGAACATTACTGACGGTATAAGAAAAAACATTTTCGATTTTGATGCTGAAGATGACCTGGATTTATTGACACGTAAAGCGAGAGACTTCGACGAGATGATTTTGCAGTTAAAAGAAAAATTTACTGCGCCCGAATGCTCGAGGGAAGATTAAGTAAGAATACTTTCGGTTCTACCGAAATCTTGGAACTAACAAACGGTAACAGAAAAGTTTGAAACAACGGAATACATTATGAAACAGGCTCGGCGCATATCAGAGGTTAGTGGAATATTGGCTATTCCTGACGTGAGGCTTGGACATGGATTGCCCCTGGAAGTAAAAAACGGGATATTGCAGTTTTATGACAGTGACCAGGTCAGTAGCGCTATGCCAGGGCAAAGGGACTACGTTTCAGTGAGAAAAGATGGTAAGCGACAGCATGTGCAAAAGCGACTCTCAATGAATTCAATTCGTGAGGCTTACGTTTATTTTAAAGATATCAGCAAAACTGATGTTGGATTGACTTCTTTTAGAGCTTTGAAACCTAAGCATCGTAAATTACTTGGAAGCTCAGGATCTCATAATATTTGTGTTTGTACTGATCACGAGAATACTGAATTGAGGATGATTGAAAACAGTTTTTTCAAAAAACTTAGGAGCGTTGTGTGAGAGAAATACCTTTCGAACAGTGGATTGCAACAGATCGATGTAATATAGAGACACTTGTGAAATCAATTGATGAATTTGTATCTTATTTTTGTGAAAAGTTGGAAAAGTAGATAAACCACGATCACATAAAAACTCAACAGTCGACTTACATGAGAGAAGCAAAAAATAATTTGAAAGATGGTGAAGTTGTTATAGTGTGTGATTTCTCAGAGCTCTTTTCTTGAGAACGTCTTGTTGTCAAAGAATAAATTGTATATTTTTGATCAAGCATTCCAATGAACGTATGGTTTTTGCTGGAAAACCACGGACAAGTTAAGAAAAACGTGTATTTTCCTAAATTTTAATAATTTTTCGAGCCTAAATTAGAAATAACTCGAAAACCAATGCCTTTAGAATGTTAACTACCACGAGCTTTTTAATTTAAAATGACTCTCTGCATCTTTTAAAATCATCATTTTAAGCTTAAAAAGTAGCAGCGGAATATCAACTCTATCGAACGCCTTACTAAAGTCAGTGTATAGAGTTTCATTCAAGTTATTCCTGTCCATTGCCCCTAAAGAAAAGTTCACAAATTCTAATAAATTTGTAGAGGTAAAATACTATTTTTGACTTGACTGGACATTTTTTGATTTACGATTGCCTCAAACATCTTGGGGCTCGACAAGATGATTGCAATTCATCGATAGTTCTTGATATCTGACCGCTTATCAGACTTAAATTTAGGAATCAGAAATGATTCTTTCCATGCTAGCGGAGAAACGCCTGAATAAAGAGACAGGGTGAAGAACCAAAAAAGGGGTTTAACAAATGAAGTTGCAAATTTTTAAAGTAATGATGGCGGTATCTGATCGGGACCCGGTCCTTTATTGGCATCAAGGCCTTCAAGCGACATTAGGATTTCTTGAACAGTAATATTGTCAACTGATATGTCATTTTCTTGTTCTTTTAGGAAAGAAAAATAGTTCATGTCTGATGATGGCGGTATCTGATCGGGACCCGGTCCTTTATTGGCATCAAGGCCTTCAAGCGACATTAGGATTTCTTGAACAGTAATATTGTCAACTGATATGTCATTTTCTTGTTCTTTTAGGTAAGAAAAATAGTTCATGTCTGGAGTATCCTCTGATGTTTTATAATTATTTTGAAAAAATCGCGCAAACTAGTTAAAAATATCACCACTGTTAGTTCCATCAAAGTCTTCAAATTGTATGCGAGATCATCTATAATTGAGTAGAGGCTGTTACTTAATATACCGACAGCTTTGTTTATATCTTTTAAATTTTTCAACAAATTTTGCCAGTTTACATCATTCAGTCTCCTTTCAAATTCTTGATAATTTAGGTTTTAAAAATTGTGAACAAGCTCAAAGTCGGTATCGCCGGGGCGCTGTCTATGAGAGTCAGTGAACAGTGAATACAGTGAATAGTTTGCTTCCAGGAGCCTAGACTATTGTGATGTCTTGGAAGTGAAGCTTTTTCGGAAAATTCGTAACCACTTCCTTTATCAGACAGTACCGAGCCGTGTATGAATAGATCGCTATTCACTCGTCGTCTATCAGTGCATATTCATTTGTGTGCAACCAAGCCGAGTTAAGACTACATTGCCACTGTCGACGCACAGTGGGGCGTGCTGGGCTAATTCGTAGGTATCGTGTTGCGACCTGGAAAACAATAGAATTACCGTTTGAATTGTCTTCCTCTTCTTTTTGTTTCATAGAAGCAAATATCAGAAAATGCCGAACATTACACTGTGCCGCCGGTGACAACATATATTTGTACTTGTCGGTAGAAGCAGGTAGCAAGGTATATAAATATGGTGCATTGTACAGTTAGGCCTTTTTTTACATGTTTTTTTACGTGGGTTGCTTTTGTTTATATCTCTAAAACGGTACACCAACGGTACGATCCTACTGACATTAACAGTCTCTCCCGAGTCGAGGCTCGAACCTACGACGACTGACTTGTTAGGCCACCATCGTACCTCGAGACCAGCTGGGAGGGTTCTTCGTTATATTTGCAGCTCAAGAAAATCTTTCTTTATGCGGTTCCATACAAATTCAGGACGCATCCCCGGCGTAAAAAATACCTTAGTGTACAGATAAAATTCGTTTTTGGCTTTCTCTTATAAAAGTACAGCAATCACTGGCAAAACCAAAGGCATAAAAGTGGTCCCAATGGCCGAATGTCATATACCACTCGACTCAGTTCGACGAACTGTTGTAACATGTGCATTCCACATGTCATTACCATGCGTTTCTACTTCACACTTCCAGCAGACCACACCAGTGGAAACATGCTGAGAAGGTCAATTCTACCCGGCATCGAACCTTCAGTTCAATGCCTGGAATTTGGAGCGACAAAAACAGAAGTGTCGCATTTCTGATTTATTGAACCATGCTGTTACCAAGTGTACAGTCATGAAGTCTTTCTCTCGTTCACATGTACATGATCATCGATTGGTGATCGTGTACATAGCATACATAGATATCGGTGCTTCATGTGTCTCCAGCAGGAGACCTGTAAGAATATTTATAAAAATAAAATAGACATTCTACTAACAACCGTCAGACGTGTCGTTTCACTGTGACACCGAAATATCACAGTCAAAAAGCAAATTGGCGACCTGTGGCAAGTGTCCGGGCCACTAGTGCTAATGAAAAAGTGAATAAAGTAAAGTAAAGTAAAGAATAAAGTGAACCAACAAACAGTAAAGACAATGACATATGTTCTGTTTTTTGTGGCGATTTTTTTTTCTCGCCTAACTTGCGCCGCATGAACGGAAGAATAGTTCGGGTGAACAAACAACTAAAAAACCTGACTGGAATGTGCGTGATAAGTGTAGCAAAAATATACGCAACTGAAGCAAGCACCTGAAAAACCTGACTGAAATGTGTGTGATAAGTGTTGCAAAAATATACGAACGTTCTGAATCCACCATATTGTGTGATCGTGCGCTAAGGAAGATGATGTTACAGCGCCAATAAGCGGATTTTAGTTAAAAGTGTGAAACATGGGCAAGTCCCACTCAAAAGCGGTGACGAATCACGGAGATCCGCAGGTGAATATTCAAAACACTTTGGATATCCACAGTGACTACCATGAAAATCACAAGTTGAAAATCTCTCTGATTTTGTGCATTGTAGAGGTGCAGCTGGTAATAACACTTTACCAGTTGTACCGGCGCCACTCGCGCGTGCGGGCTTTAAAAATCGCCAAGTCGGTGGCGAATATAAAGCAAGTTAAAAAAAAATAAAGGGACAAAAAGTGCGCGTGACTGAGCAGCCGATGAGCCAGAAAACAAACTGCAGCCAAAGTAGTGGAGAAATTACAGAGTGATAAGTTAAATTTCAAATTTACTGAACATGACCGTAATAAAAATTACCGAAAAATTAAGACGAAACTAAGTGTGTAATGCGCGTTACTGAGCAACTGGGAAGAATAAAATGACGTTGAAGCGTTGAAGTTGTTTGCCGAATAAACTATCGGGACAAAGTAAAGTTGCTGGAAGAGATGTTTTGCAGTTGAATCGACATATGAAAGCTGGTGGCGAAAGAATTCAATATATCAATGTCGTCCGCAAAGCCCAGAAGCATGTGAGACTTAGTGATGATGGTGCCGCTCCTCTGTACACCTGCCCTTCGTATCGCACCTTCCAAAGCTATGTTGAACAGCAAGTTCGAGAGCCCGTCAACTTGCTTCGGACCATCTAACGTCACAAACGCGTCCGAAAATTCGCCCGCTGTCCTGACGCATGATGTGAAACCGTCGAGCGTCGCACGTATCAGTTTAATCAGTTTAGTTGGGAAACCATGTTCTAGCAAAATTTGGCACAGCTCGTTGCGTTTCACTGTATCGTACGCCGCTCGAAAGTCTATAAACAGATGGTGTGTCTGCAGGTTGTGTTCTCGAAACTTGTTGAGGATCTGTCTCAAGGTCCGTTGTAGATCGCCCCACTCGAAAACCGCATTGGTATTCTCCAACAAATGCTTCCTGCAACGGCCTCAGTCGCTGGAACAGGATACGGGAGAGAATTTTGTAAGCGGAGGAGGAGGGTTATGCCTCGATAATTACTACACTCGAGTCTATGTTCCTTCTTGTAGATAGTGCATATGAGTCCTTCCAACCAGTCCGTAGGTAGTTGTTCCTCAGACCATACCCTAAGGATAATCTGGTGAAATGCACTACACAGCCGCTCGCTCCCAACTTTGAAAAATTCGGCCGGTAAGCCGTCCTTCCCAGCGGCTTTGTTGTTGTTCTTCACCCTCCCAGCTGGCCTAACAAGCCAGTTGTCGTAGGTTCAAGTCTCGGCTCGGGAGAGACTGCTAGTGTTAGTAGGATCGTAGCGCTGGCCCCGCAATTGTCATGTACACTTAACAGTTGGCTGCGAAGTCTGTGTATAATAAACAGAAGGTCGAGTTCCGAATCGGAATGGAGCACCAAGGCTTTGCTTTGCTTAGCAAGCATTCTTCACCTCGTCCAATGTTGGTGGGGCCACAGCTTGTCCGTCCTCCCCAATTTCTATCCTGTTCCCCTCGACGACTCTCCACCCTTCCTCGCCGTTTAACACCACTTCAAAATGTTGCTTCCAACGCCTGTCCACCTGCGATTTATCGGCATTCAGGTTCCCCTCCCTGTCATTGCACATGGCAGGTACTGGCACGGTCCGGTTCCTGATTCAGTTGATCGTTCTATATAAGCTCCTTCCGCTGATAACCTCTGGATGTCTAGATGTATCTTCCTCGCCGATCTCGATTTAAATACATTGGACAACCGGGCGCGAATCTTGCCTACCACGAGATAGTGATCCGAGTCGATGTTTGGCCCTCGAAAGGACCGCACATCTATGACGTCTGAAAAGTGCCGGCCGTCGATCAGCATGTGGTCGATCTGGGAGCAGGCCTCTCCATTGGGGTGTCTTCAGGTGTTCTTCCGAATATTCAGACGTGCAAAATGGGTACTACAGATGGCCATTCCACTGGCCGCGGCGAAGTCCACTAATCTCAAGCCGTTGTCGTTGGTGGTAGAGTGAAGGCTTTCCCTACCAATAACGGGACGAAAGAACCCCTCTCGTCCGACTTGTGCGTTCGTATCTCCGATGACGATCTTTATATCGTGCTGTGGGCACTCTCCATACGTTTTCTCGAGGAGCTCATAGAACTCCTCCTTTACGTCATCGGTTTTATCGTTTGTCGGCGCGTACACGTTGATAAGGCTGTAATTGAAGAATCTGTCCTTGATCCTCAATACGCATAGACGGTCATTAATAGGCCTCCACCTAATAACACGCTTCATTTGGTTTCCAAGTAGTACGAAACCGACGCCCCGTTCCGCTCTATCGCCGCCACTGTAGTAGATGTGATACTTGAAAGAAGTGCCCGCGGTCGGATCGACCGCCCGGAATTCACGTTCCCCGGTTTTAGGCCAACGCACCTCTTGTATGGCTGATACCTCCACTTTTGCCTTCCGTAGCTCTCTGGCCAAGTTGCCCGCGCGTGCCGGTTCGAGCAGAGTCCTAACATTCCAAGTACCAAGTTTCCAATCGTTGTCCTTTTTCGTTTGCCTAGGTCTATAGCGATTGTTCCGATTCGTATCATTCCCTGGATTGTTCGTAGCATGTTTATTTTCAGCATGCTGCCTTACTAGGGCTGCGATGCCTAGTCTCGCGACGGGGCTGCCGTCTTGGGCGTAGCTGGCGAGACACCGCATTTCATAGTTTAGCCATCCGCTCCGGATCAGTCGCTGTTTGAGCCGCCCATTACCTGGGGAACAGACGCTCAGGCAAGCAGCATCGTGAATATGTGCGCAGAAACAAGCGCCTCTGTCATCTGACCGATTACGATATAGTAACAACAAGTAGCAGCAATGCAGCAACGGAAGGGCGTCAAGCTGATTTAAATATCTTATTTGCTTTACTTCTGAACAGTGTCTGCTCCTATTAATATAATGACAGAGATTAAAAATACCAAAATAGAAAATTTTCAAAAATCACCTAATAAAGTTTACAGTAAAAAGTTTTCTCTTGAGAAAAAAGACCAAGCCGAACAAATGTACACTGGGGTCTTTTTTTACGCGGTTGGTTGTACCGCGTTTAAAAGATTAGATAAGATTTATTTATACTAAACTTATTTGTAACCGCGTACAAATAATCTTCCGAATCGCGTAAAAATAATCCGCTTTATTGTAAAAAAAATCGCGTTTAATATAATTCATAAAAATAACCCGCGTAAAAAAAGACCCCAGTGTACTATCTTATAAACGACAGACTGGCTGGAAACGAAGTGATATTTCCAAAAGAAAAATTAATTTTTCTTATAAAAGAAGCCAGACAAAAAAAAAAAAAAAAAAAAATATATATATATATATATATATATATATATATATATATATATATATATATATATATATATATATATATATATATATATATATATATATATATATATATATATATATATATTATATATATATATATATATATATATATATATATATATATATATATATATATATATATATATATATATATATATATATAAATATATATATATATATATATATATATATATATATATATATATATATATATATATATATATATATATATATATATACGCGTAATTTTTCAAAAGGTCCTAAGTAACAATGAGAGTTTCTCTCCTCTCTCGCTTTATTTCGTTAATTACGTCGTCATTATAAATATTTTCCAAGCGTTCTTCTTTAATCGAGAGATTGTAATACTGTCTTGCATACTATGCATTGAGTGTTATGAAATATGGAAAAAACAAAATAGATATTAATCAAAGTGAAAGTAAACAAAGAGAGTCTCTCAATGTTAGATAGGTCCTTTTGAAAAATTACGCGAGATTTTGATAATCATAGGTGAAAAACTTGTTTACGCAGAAGACAAAGTAACGAGTGTTTGGACCATAGGTATAGTATTTTTCTTCTATATAAACAGGGCCGGATTTACGATTGTGGGGGCCCGGGGCCCAGTTATAGTGGGGGCCCCAAAATTAAACAAAACTGTTTTTTATCGTACGAGTAAAAAGCATTTATTTGCTATTGAAAAATTACCAAAAATTTGTTAGAATTTTTTCTTAAGTCCTATTTAGAGTTCCAAGCGAAGTGAAAATCTCATACAAAATGATCATTTTTCTACGCTCGTGAAAAATGCAACCTGCAAAAATTTCACTTCGCTAGGAACTGTAGACAAATTCGATCAAGCGAAATCGTTGTGCGATCGCGAAAGGTTGTGGATCTCATCTTTTTCTTGTGTTCACTTTTTTCACGCATGCAAACGCTAGTGAAAAAAGCAGCAGCAAGCAAAAACTTGCGTGCGTTTATATTCTGTCAGTTGCAGCCAATTTTCACTTCGCTCGGAGTGTAAACTCGTGAATTTCGCTTCACTTAAACTGTAAATTGCAGACTGGTGAAATACCTGCGTGTTCCACAAACGGGTTTTCACGACAGATTTCGCAAGCGAAAATTTAAGCTTTTTACTTGTCAAATTTTTCACTTTGCTTGGAAACTATGCTTTACGAGTTTTTTTGCAGAAAACTTATTAATTAAATAATCAACATAACTTCTTCAGTATACTCGTACTCGAAACTTAATAATGCTAAGTTTGACTGCCTTTCATTCTTCACAGTCGCACGCAACCTATTTTTAATATGTTTCATCTTCAAACTTTTTTCTTGATACCTGAAAAAAAACTACCGCAATTTGAAAAAAAATGCGATCCACAGGCAAAAATTTGCACACAATTTGAGAAAGACTGCACAAATATAAGACGACTCTGACAATAATGGAAACTAGGAAAAAACTACACATATCTGCAGGTCAATTAAATTTGCACACGAGCTCAGAAAATCTGCATTTTGCAAAGCACATCTGGTATCCCTGATTCGGACCAGTGAGCAAAAGCAATGCATTAAAAAACTTGTGGGTTATTTTCTTTATCTGCTTTACCACCCATGCGCGCTAAAGCCCTAGAGTTAAAGTTTGGCCGACTGTCATTGAAAAGTTCCAATCAAACAGTCAACAGTTTTTTCATCATAGTTTTAACATTGCTGATGTTCGATTGGAACGAGTTTTGACACTTCGATTGGCGCTTTTAATGACAGTCGGCCAAACTTTAACTCTAGGCGTTTAATGCGCGCTGGTTCGATTCAAATGGTGTGTTAATGTGTGTCATTCCAAGAGAATCCAAGGTGAACTCTTATGGATGTAGTTGCGATATTGGCGCTCGCGAAAAAATAACACTTAAGGAAAGTGTCAGATTGTAATGGTCTGTTCGAATTTTCTTACTGTAAATCGAACTTTTGATTAAATCTCTTTTTTAAAGAGAAAAAATCTTTTTGTCGATTTGTGGGGGCCCTAAAAATGTGGGGGCCCGGGGCCCGGGCCCCCTGCCCCCCCCCCCCCAAAATCCGGCTCTGTATATAAAATACAAAAATAAATATATAAAACGTAAAATGGCAAATGCCAAGGTAGATACCAGACTGGGCACCACCCTCGTACAAATGTACGATGGTGCTCCAGAGAATTTAGATGCATTTTTCGATGCCACAACGATACGATGCCACGCAGAAGGAAGCGGGTCTTACGCTTTGTGAAATCATGATTAACGGGTTCTGCTCGGCAAGCAGTTACTGGAACTAATAACCTCGCAGGTCTGTTAGAAGCAGTAAAGCAAAACTATGAATCAAAACTAACGTCTGAAGACTTGGCCACAAAGCTGTCAAACGTCAAGCATGGCAAGATTCGAGCAAGATTCAGCAGAAAAATTTTGTAGCGAAGTAGAAAAACTAACTGCACAATTGAAAACTATCTACATAAAAGAACAAATCTCAGTAGATAGAGCACATATTATGGCTACTAAAAAGAGTATTGAAAGCCTTACAAACGGCATCGCCAAAACCGACATAAAACTCATTTCGAAGGCAGGGACCTTCAGCAAAATTAATGATGCGATACAAAAGTGATGGAAAACGCTGAAACCACCACCAATAACAACAGTTCACTCGCAACGAACGCCCAAATTTATACAAGCAGGGTAAACCACTCCAGAGGAAGTGGAAGAAAAAATAACAGAGGACAATCGTGGAAATTTCACTAATCATAGAGGCAACTGGTCTCGTCGAGGAAATTTTCAGAACCAATGAGCCAATTGGACTCAACGTGGACGCTATCCACAAAACATGTTTCTAGCACACCAAGGCGGTGTACAATATCAACCACCAGTGCACCAGACAATTCAAATGCCGTTGCACCCACACATCTAAATTCCGCAGCAACAAGAATACACCGCTCAACAATCAAATATCTACCCTTTAGGGGTACAGTTGGGGCAGCATATACAATAAATGGCTCTGCCACCAACTATGTCGAGCTGATGGTTGAAATGTCGGATGTGCAATTTTCATTTATTGTTGATTGCGGATCTGATATACCAGTTGTCAAATGCGGATTGATAAGAAAAAACCCAGATTTTCTATTCACCAGAAAAATGCAATATAATTGGAACTGGGCAAGGTAACATATGCATAATAGACACGACGCATACAAACCTGTCCATAAATGGTAGACAAATACCACATACATTTCACATTGTAGGAAAAGACTTCCCCATCCCTACAGATGAAATTTTAGGAAGAGATTTTCTCGTAAATATTAAATGTAAAATCGACACGAGTTTTGGTTACTCTATACAACAGTAAATTCCAAAACACTTGAAATACCAACAATAAAAACCTAAATTAATCAACCTAGCGGTCAGACTCAGCCTTTATCATTCAAACTTTTATCTGTAAAAATAGATTTACATGAACGCTTCAATCCAATAAATGTATATTCACTCTTTGGGTTTTGAAATATTGATGTTGTAAATTATGCATATAAAAATGCAGTCCGGTCTGTCTGTCTGATCCATATAGACTCGAAAACTACCAAACCGATCGACGTAAAAATTTGTATGTAGGGTGCGGGTAAAGGTTCCTATGATAGTTTGAGACCCCTCCTTCTTTCGGAAGGGAGGGGTCCCTTACAAATGAAACATAAATTTCTACACAACTCAAGAACGAACCTAGCAAATCAAACCGAATTTGGCATGTGGAAGTTTTAAGGGGTAACAAATATACCCATGATAGTTGGACGCCCCTCTCTTTTCTGGAAAGGAGGGCTTCCATACAAATGAAACACAAATTTCTGCACATCTCGAGAACTAATCAACTAAACGGAACCAAACTTGGCAGGTGAATGTTTTTAGTGATAAAAAATATGTCCATTATGTTTCGACACCCCTCCTTCTTTTGGAAGGAAGGGGTGCCATACAAAAGAAACACAAATTTCTGCACATCTCGAGAACTAACCGAAAAAATGGAACCAATTTTAGCATGTGAATGTTTTTAGAAGTAACAAATATGTCCATAAAGGTTCGACACCCCTCTCTTTCCCGACAAATTTCTGCATATCTCGCGAACTAATCAACTAAATGGAACCATGTGGATTGCAACATGGCAACTTCCGGTTTTTGGAAAACAGCCGAAAATGGCCGAAAACAGCCTGAAATGAACGATTTCCATTAAATATGAGTATCTCCGGAACCAGAAAGATGCACAGAAGCTAAAAATTGATCACAGACACAATCTTGAATTTTAAGATGGTGACTTCCGGTGTCTGGCAAACAGCCGGAAATGCCCAAATACTATTGAATATGAATGTTTTCGGAACCAGAATTACGCCCAGATGACAGAAATTGATTTCACAGGCGATTTTTAAGTCCAAAATGACGACTTTCGGTGTCTGAAAAACAGCCCAAAGTGACCAAATACCACCCAATATGAGTATCTCCGGATCCAGAATGTTGCAAGTAGCAAAAATTGACCTCAGACACCATTATTTATTGTGAGATGGCAACTTCTGGTTTCTGGGAAACAGTCAAAAATTGCCGATCTCCGTCTAACATGAGTATCTCCGGATCTATAATTTTACACAGCAGCTGAAATCGACCACAGACCCCATTTTCGATTCTAGGTTGGCGACTTCCGGTTCCTGAGAAACAGCCGAAAATAAACGAAAAACACCCAATATGGGTGTTTCTTCAACCAGAATGACGCATAGAGGCCAAAAATTATCTACCTGTTTGAAATCCAAGATGATGACTTCCGGTTTGTGAAAAACAGCCTAAAATAACTAAATACCATCCAATATGAGTATCTCTGGAACCAGAATGATGCAATGAGCTCACAATCGACCTCGGGGACCATTTTTAATTGCTATATGGCAACTTCTAGGAAACAGTCGTAAACGACCGATATTTCCGTAATCGAGATGATGCATAAAAACCAAACATTGACCCTGGACACCATTTTTAATTTAAAGACGATCACTTTTAGTTTCTGGAAAACAACCAAAATAACTTAATACCTCCCAATATCGGTATTTCCGGTGTCAGATTGATGCCAGAACATCTGCTGAAAATGACCGAATACCACCCAATATGAATATATTCAGAATTAAGGCGATGTACAGAAGCCGAAAGTCGAGGATGCTGTCATTTTGATTAAACCAATCATTACAAACGATTTGTTATTTGACTTTGATGATATCCTATGGCCGATTCGTCGTGCATTTGCAGACTTTGAACATATCGCAAGGAATGAATGAATTTGGAACGTTCAAATAGTACGATACCACATTTAAATTTTGTTGAGGCCACATATATCGATCAAAGTAGGTATAGTTTTAAATGGTCTTTGAATTTGTTTTTCATAACTTTTGAACCACATATCAAATTGTAATGAAGTTTGTTATTCGTAAGTTTGAGAGGTGACTCGTTCGAATTGTGTAACTTTTGAGATAATAGACTTTCGTTGTTTTATTAACAATTTAATACATAACGGTTGCTTAAGTTCGATTAAAATCAAATGAAATGGGAACGTATAGGGCAGCAAAACTTTGAAACCACGTGTTCAATCATAATTCATCAGTTAACTCTTAACTAACCCGCCCATCTGATAATAATATTGTTCAAATCGGTTGTGTAGTTTCTGAGATAATGAAGTTTCGTGATTTCCACATTTTAGTACATTACAAACTAGGTTACAGTTTAATTACAATAGGGTGTTATGAGGCAGCTAGATTTATTAATTGACACTAATTTTGTGGAAATCGGATCAGCCATCTCTGAGAAAAGTGAGAGAGTCCAAGTAGTCTTCGGAATATGTTCCTTTTCATAGCTGGATTTTAAATTTTTAAACATAACAGACAAAGTAATATTTCGATTGCAAAACAAATCAATAGGGTCTTATGGGACAACTAAACTTCCATTTGACACTAATTTTATGAAAATCGGTTCAGCCTACTCTGTGAAACATGAGTGAGATTAAACAGTCTTCAGAACACGTTTCTTTTCATAACTTTTGAACCACATGTTCAATCTTTTTAAAATTCAAAAGTTAAGGGTTTTTCAGGTAGCCCGTTCATTAAAAAACCAATTTTGTTCAAATCGGTTGTGTAGTTTTCGAGATATGATGTTTCATGATTTTTACATTTTGATACATAAACCAAAAATCCGATTACAATGAAATCGAATAAGGCTTTATGGGACAATAAGACCTTTCATTTGCAATTAATTTTATGAAAATCGATCAAGCCATCTCTGAGAAAAGTGAGTGAGAATAAAAATCTGCACATACACACACACACACACACACACACACACACACATACACACACATACAGAAAATGCTCAGCTCGTCGAGCTGAGTCGAGTGATATATGCCATTCGACCCTTTGGAGCACTTTTATACTTTCGGTTTTGCAAGTGATTGCTATACCTTTCTAGGAGAAAGGCAAAAATTATATAAAGTCGACTATTCTACCCGCAAGATGCGAAGTCATCAAGAAAATAACAGACATAAACTTAACCAAAGATAGTGTTATTTTCTCACAGGAAATTACTACAGGATATTTCTGTGCAAAATCTCTAGTAAACAAAAATTTTTGTTTCATTAAATTCATAAATACAACCAATAATGATTACAAATTGCCAACTGGTTTCAAGCCAGAACATGCCTTACTAAATACATACGACTATCATTTAACTAAAGATAACCCGAATGACATAGCGAGAAATCAAAAACGAACGAGTGAAATAAGCACACAGAGCCTAGAACCACGAATTAAAATTCAACTAGAAACATTGTGTCAAGAATTCAACGACATTTTTGCACTGAAAAATGATACGCTAACTCACAACAATTTTTACGAGCAAAACATACAACTGGATGGCCAAAAAGATGTATATATTAAAAATTATCGAACACAAGAAATCCAAAAAGCAGAAATAGATGCGCAGGTTGATAAAATGCTAAACGAAGGCATCATTCAACACTCGACATCGCCTTTCAACTCACCCATTCTGCTAGTTCCTAATAAGTCCTCAACGGATGTTAAAAAATGGCGCTCAGTAGTTGATTACAGGCAATTAAATAAACAAATAATCCCTGATAAATTTCCACTTCCACGAACAGATGAAATCTTAGATCATTCGGGTCGTGCGAAGTACTTCAAAACACTCGACGGATTTAATCAAATTCTGCTAGATGAAGTGTCCAAACGATACACAGCTTTCTCCACTGAAAGAGGTCATTTTCAGTTCAAGAGACTCCCGTTTGGTCTAAACATTAGTCCGAACTCCTTCCAGCGAATGATTTCAATGGCATTAAGCCACCTACCGCCGCACTGCGCATTCCTCTATATAGATGACATCATAGTGGTTGGATGTTCTGTTAGCCATCACATCGAAAATTTACGTAAGGTGTTTCTACACTTAAGATAATTCAATTTAAAACTTTATCCATCAATGCCAGTTATTCAAGAACGAGGTAACCAATTTAGGACATCACATCTGCCTGGTGAATCGTGTCGCTATGCTGTTCACGACCTTCGTTAAGTGGTGCAGGGTGTTTTGGCTTAGCCAGCACAACTTTGGCCTTTGTTACTGTTACCGGGGTTTGGGCAACCTACTTTTATGCCGTTGTTATTTTTCCGCTGTGGAGACTAGGTCATTGGTACGCAACCTGCTCGCGGTGTGTATTCAATAATGTCTTTTTTTGCAGCAAGTATTGAGGGTCTAGGCAAGCTTGGCTGCTGTATGTCTTCAATAATTGTCTTCCCGGTTTTTCTTTCGGTGACTTCCTGTGGGTATGATGGGACTTCTTGGGGGTTGAGTGTTTTTGATTTACGCCCCCTCTTGGCGTCTCTCATATGCTGCTGCTAAACGCGAAAATCTGGACAGTGATTTTTGCAGAACAGGCCGTCGTTTTTTTCTTTTCTGCGTTTTTGTGTTAATCTTGCGTGGGCCATTCCTACTTGTTTTCTCCTAGGTGTGGTCATCTGCCGCGTCTCTCACTCCCGTGGGCCGTCCGTACTCGCCGTTCGTTCTCCGCTCGCAATCGCCTGCATCCTCCGGGTCTTGTCTCGGACATCTTTGATGATCGGGGCCTGTGCTCGTCACCAATTCTTAGAAGCTAGTTGCCCTACTTAGCAAGTGGTGCATTTATTTTTTGCCATTTTTTTCATCAATTCTTTTTTTTTATTTCCGTTAATTTTTCCACTTGTTGTTTAAAATTACTGTTCACTCGCGTACGGGCTTCTTACATTCTATTATCTACCCTAGGTTTCTACTTACAATCTAGGCCCGTATTTTTCTTATTTTCGGATAACATAATTCGGTTTTTCTTCCTCTACTAAGATGTACCTAGTAACCTCCGTAGTAGATCACAATGCAAATAAATTACTTTTCTTTAATTACATTCAAAATATTAGAAGTATTTACCATTAGGCTTACAAATTAAAATTAAATTAAATTGAATTTAATTAAATTAAAATTCAAAAATAAATACTGTTTCTAAAAATTATCGTTCAAAAATCTTTAATTAAATATACGATTGAAGTTGATTTAAAGACATACCAAAATCCCACTCCTGAAACCCCTTCCCAACCACTCCGACAGTAACCGTAAACATTGGACAGCCTGCAACTCGGCACATTTGACGTAACTGTCATCTGTCAGATGAGTCAGCAGTTCCCGTCGGCAAAATTGCCAGCGTATAAATACGCTGGAAAACCCATAGAGGTTCTTCTTTCTGGTAATAGACATCCAACCTAGTAGTCGTATAATATAAAGTGATTTGTTTTATTAATTATAAGAAGGTGACGAAAACGTGCAGAGGAGTTTTGGACTTCGGGCGGCTCGTTCGAACAAGTGCAAGACAGGACCAGTGATAGTGCAGCAGAGGAGTTTGGACTTCGGGCGGCTCGCTCGATAAAGTGATTGAAAGGACCAGGGATCGCGCTGAAGCGGAGTGTTGGACTACCCGCGGACAACTGCATGTAGCACGTTCGATTGCCAGCGGCATCGACCAGGAGACCCCACCTTCCCCTGGATAATTGTCGTCGATAACGCACCCGTGACGCCACCTTCGATATCAAGCCCGGCGGCTGTTAATCGTCCGATGATCTTCCTAATCAACGCCATCTACGAGTAATTGCATCTGCAGCAGAATCGCTGATTCTGCCACGAGGTGGCATTTCGTGAAGCCCGCTGGATCCACCCACGCTAGACGAGGTGTAGGGTGATGCACCCCAATTGCAACCATCAGGTACATGGTTTACTCTTCCTTTTTCTATTTCCCCTTTTTGAAAATCGTAATGTATAAAGACTGTAATAAAATTAGTATTCATTTGATAGAATATTCTTTTGTTTAAATGCCACGTAGCCCTGAAAGGTAATCTTTTGACCACGTGCTTTTGTTCCTCCTCGGATTGACCTTCTGTCCGCCCTGAGAAACCGGAGATACTACAAAATAGTTTCAATTGGCGCCCAACGCAAAATAAAAGAGAACAAAAAGGTTTCCAAATTTTTAACCAAAAGTTGGAACCCTTTTTCTCGTAGCTCCGGGAGGAATCGCAATTAGCGACCCTAATTCGTATATTCAATATTTTTCAAATTATAAGTGTGATGTATCCTCCTATAAATTTGATAAAAGTGAATAGAATTATCATTTCGGATGATGAGAATTAGAACTATGTTACATTTTCTCAACTATCAACTATCAACGAAACAGTGATTTTGATTTAGTATGCAGTGTCTAGCGTAATCGTAATTATAAAGAATTTATTTAACTTCGTTCACATTACATCGTAGAAATAATTTTAAAATGAGTGAAGCAACGGGAAATGATAACCTGTCGACAGATGTGATATTAGGGTGGTACCATGATATGTCCGTGGATCATTTACTGGAAGATGAATTATTGTTCGAACTAACAATAAAACAAATCGTTATTAGTGACGATCCTTCATTTTTTAGAAGGCGTCGGAGCTTGAAAGAGCACCTGAAATGGGAAAGAGCAGAGAATAAAGTTTTTATTGCGCAGTTAGAAGTAGTCTTGGAGCAGGAAATCGAAATAGGCGACCAAAAATTAGCTGAAGTCTTGAACCTCGTTGTTGATGGCGACAAATTTGTGAGGGCCAAATGCAAATCAAGACTGTTGCATTTAGGTCATAAATATTATCAGTTACTCAAGAACACACGAGAACCAAACAGCACTAAAAAGTTAAATTCTTTACTTGTTTAATGCGTGGAAAATCTAGAACTATACTTCTACCCAGAATCTAGGAAAACCCTGACAGATAAACAAGATAATGTGAGAGGAAACAACAGATGAAAATTCAATTCCGGGCGGCGATTCAGCGAAAAAAGATTTCGAGATTACAAGCGAGGGAAATAGTTTACCGCCAAGTGTTTTAAATTTGATTCAGTCGATGCAAGAACGAATCAGGGAACTTGAACGATAAATCGCAGAAGAAGCTTGCAGTCGAGATAGCAGCACTCAAACAATTCTGAACTCCAGCCTCAACTAAAACAGTATGCAAACCAGCAATGGTCAAATCACCTACTGAAAGGAAACAAGGCCAACCTAATTTCTCTCACGTGTCACCATAATCCCATTTCAGCTTCCCAGCAAAAAAGTCAGACAACCTGTTCTATTACATCCCAAACAGCACCAATTCCAAGCAGTACGAATTGCTTTTATAACTAGTCTTCAGTTAACACACCCCAAGTTCAGCAACCCTTGCATTCTAACCACTATTCTGGGTTCGCACCGTCAACCAGAGGAGTGAATGGTTTACCAAATTTGAGCACATTATACCAACACTCGATAGGTGCCCTTCCTCAGAGCAATTTTAACCCTCTATCTAACCCTACACCATCTTCATTGTTTGCGTTGCCAACAGCGAACCATTTTCGCAGAAGCCTACCGGTCCCTAAATGGTCGACCAAGAAATATGACGGCGAGGACCAAGGTCTCAAATTAAACGAGTTCCTTGAATTTCTACAAGCTTTAGCTTTAGCAGAACAAACGAGTGAGGTTGAACTGTTTGAGTCGGCCGTTAATCTCTTTCCCGGTGCCGCTTTAAAGAGAAGCGGTACACGAAAACGCGACTACAAAGAAGAGCAAACAGGTGTCCTCCACCCAGTAATCGAATAAAGAAACCTCGGAAACTCAACAAAGCAGTCAGAGAAATCAGTCAAGAAATTCTTCTGGCTTCTCACAGAATCAGTCCAAAAGTTAAAGTTAAAGTCGTGTCCCGATTACTTTAGAAACCCTTATTGATTCTCATCGCCCACCCTCTTACAATCAGTGCTTTAACTGTGGCAAATATGGTCATCAGTTGAATAATTGTAGGATGCCAACAGGTGTAATTTGCGAAAATTGCGGCTTTCGTGGCTACCCTACCAACAACTGCCCCTACTGTATAAAAAAAGCATTTTCAGCGAGCGAAAACCGCCGCCCGCTGAATTTTCCTCAATAAATGCGCATAAGGAGACGACGGATGGGCCTGCCCTTTTTGAACCAGCAACTGAAGATATCTATGATAAAGATACCATCGTTTTATCTATTTCCTATCCTCATTCGGGTGATAACCGACCCTTTATTACTGACGAGTTGTATGGGCGGAAAATTCAAGCTCTACTAGATAGCGGTAGTAGCTTGACCCTAATAAATAACTCAGTTTTTTCCAGATTTAGCGCTTAAAGATTGAAGTCTCTCCAAAAACCAATCGTGCTACGCATAGCTAACGGGGAACGGTTAGACATTCTTGGCCAAATGGACTTACCGTTTTATTTTAATAACAATATTAAAATAATTTCGACCTTAGTGGTTCCTAATTTAACAGTAAGCGTATTATGTGGCATGAATTTCTGGGAGAAATTTCATATTCAACCCACGATTCAAGACTGTGCTTTATTTAACACAGCCGACGAAACTGTTAATGACACACAAATACGACCTGTAGCTTTATCATCTACAGAGCAACAGACGATGAATCTTGTGAAACAGCTTTTTCTTCCCGCACGCCCAGGGTGCTTATCAATGACCCCACTGGCGGAGCACCAGATTTCCATTTAAGAAGAGTGGAAAAATAAACCCCCTGTTCGACAATTCCCCTATGTGATGTCCCCTAAGACGCAGTCTTTAGTAGCTGACGAGTTAAAACAGTTGCTAAATGCAGGAATAATCGAGCGAAGCCGCTCCGAGTGGTCATTCAATTGCGTGCCCGTGATAAAGCCAAACAAAGTGCGCTTGTGTTTAGATGCACGAAAAATTAACGAACGCACTGTTCGTGAAGCTTATCCCTTGCCACACCCTTGTAGAAGCCAACTTCCTAAAGCCACATATTCATCAACGATTGACCTTTCTGAAGCCTTCCTGCAGGTGCCTCTTGAAAAATCCTCTCGAAAATATACAGCCTTTAGCGTTCAAGGAAAGGGGCTGTTTCAGTACACACGAATGCCTTTCGGACTGGTTAACAGCCCCGCCACCTTGGCTCGGCTCATGGATAAGGTTCTGGGACACGGGATGTTGGAGCTATATGTCTTCGTGTACCTTGATGACATAATCGTGGTCACGGAGACATTTGAACACCACGTCCAGCTACTGAAAGAAGTAGCCCGCCGACTAAATGAAGCAAAATTATGCATTAATTTAGAAAAATCGAAGTTTGGTGTCTCAGATGTTCGATTTCTAGGATACCTTCTAAGCACGGCTGGACTTCGCACAAATCCCGACAAAATTAAACCCATTGTGGAGTATGAAAGACCCTCCACCGTCACAAAACTTCGCAGATTCTTGGGATGGCCAACTATTATCTAATTTCAGCGGTACAACCGCGCCCTTGACAGAACTTTTGAAGTCCTCAACTAAATCTATAAAATGGACAAATGAAGCAGAAGAATCATTTTGTGCCATTAAAGAACTTTTAATATCAGCCCCAATACTAGGTAGTCCTGATTTTCAGAAAGAATTTATCATCCAAACGGATGCTAGCGACGTTGCTGTTGCTGGTGTCCTAACACAATAGCAAGAGGAAGGACACACCACAGCGAAATTATCACGCTGCGGAGAAAGAAGCATTAGCCGCATTACCTGAAATGAACGATTTCCATTACATATGAGTATCTCCGGAACCAGAAAGATGCACAGAAGCTAAAAATTGATCACAGACACAATCTTGAATTTTAAGATGGTGACTTCCGGTGTCTGGCAAACAGCCGGAAATGCCCAAATACTATTGAATATGAATGTTTTCGGAACCAGAATTACGCCCAGATGACAGAAATTGATTTCACAGGCGATTTTTAAGTCCAAAATGACGACTTTCGGTTTCTGAAAAACAGCCCAAAGTGATCAAATACCACCCAATATGAGTATCTCCGGATCCAGAATGTTGCAAGTAGCAAAAATTGACCTCAGACACCATTATTTATTGTGAGATGGCAACTTCTGGTTTCTGGGAAACAGTCAAAAATTGCCGATTTCCGTCTAACATGAGTATCTCCGGATCTATAATTTTACACAGCAGCTGAAATCGACCACAGACCCCATTTTCGATTCTAGGTTGGCGACTTCCGGTTCCTGAGAAACAGCCGAAAATAAACGAAAAACACCCAATATGGGTGTTTCTTCAACCAGAATGACGCATAGAGGCCAAAAATTATCTACCTGTTTGAAATCCAAGATGATGACTTCCGGTTTGTGAAAAACAGCCTAAAATAACTAAATACCATCCAATATGAGTATCTCTGGAACCAGAATGATGCAATGAGCTAACAATCGACCTCGGGGACCATTTTCAATTGCTATATGGCAACTTCTAGGAAACAGTCGTAAACGACCGATATTTCCGTAATCGAGATGATGCATAGAAACCAAACATTGACCCTGGACACCATTTTGAATTTAAAGACGATCACTTTTAGTTTCTGGAAAACAACCAAAATAACTTAATACCTCCCAATATGGGTATTTCCGGTGTCAGATTGATGCCAGAACATCTGCTGAAAATGACCGAATACCACCCAATATGAATATATTCAGAATTAAGGCGATGTACAGAAGCCGAAAGTCGAGGATGCTGTCATTTTGATTAAACCAATCATTACAAACGATTTTTTATTTGACTTTGATGATATCCTATGGCCGATTCGTCGTGCATTTGCAGACTTTGAACATATCGCAAGGAATCAATGAATTTGGAACGTTCAAATAGTACGATACCACATTTAAATTTTGTTGAGGCCACATATATCGATCAAAGCAGGTATAGTTTTAAATGGTCTTTGAATTTGTTTTTCATAACTTTTGAACCACATATCAAATTGTAATGAAGTTTGTTATTCGTAAGTTTGAGAGGTGACTCGTTCGAATTGTGTAACTTTTGAGATAATAGACTTTCGTTGTTTAATTAACAATTTAATACATAACGGTTGCTTAAGTTCGATTAAAATCAAATGAAATGGGAACGTATAGGGCAGCAAAACTTTGAAACCACGTGTTCAATCATAATTCAACAGTTAACTCTTAACTAACCCGCCCATCTGATAATAATATTGTTCAAATCGGTTGTGTAGTTTCTGAGATAATGAAGTTTCGTGATTTCCACATTTTAGTACATTACAAACTAGGTTACAGTTTGATTACAATAGGGTGTTATGAGGCAGCTAGATTTATTAATTGACACTAATTTTGTGGAAATCGGATCAGCCATCTCTGAGAAAAGTGAGAGAGTCCAAGTAGTCTTCGGAATATGTTCCTTTTCATAGCTGGATTTTAAATTTTTAAACATAACAGACAAAGTAATATTTCGATTGCAAAACAAATCAATAGGGTCTTATGGGGCAACTAAACTTCCATTTGACACTAATTTTATGAAAATTGGTTCAGCCTACTCTGTGAAACATGAGTGAGATTAAACAGTCTTCAGAACACGTTTCTTTTCATAACTTTTGAACCACATGTTCAATCTTTTTAAAATTCAAAAGTTAAGGGTTTTTCAGGTAGCCCGTTCATTAAAAAACCAATTTTGTTCAAATCGGTTGTGTAGTTTTCGAGATATGATGTTTCATGATTTTTACATTTTGATACATAAACCAAAAATCCGATTACAATGAAATCGAATAAGGCTTTATGGGACAATAAGACCT
Source organism: Wyeomyia smithii (assembly GCF_029784165.1). Taxonomy (NCBI): domain Eukaryota; kingdom Metazoa; phylum Arthropoda; class Insecta; order Diptera; family Culicidae; genus Wyeomyia; species Wyeomyia smithii. The sequence continues at coordinate 145,898,617 of NC_073696.1, read as the reverse complement.
TTCATTTGCAATTAATTTTATGAAAATCGATCAAGCCATCTCTGAGAAAAGTGAGTGAGAATAAAAATCTGCACATACACACACACACACACACACACACACACACACACACACACACACACACATACACACACATACAGAAAATGCTCAGCTCGTCGAGCTGAGTCGAGTGATATATGCCATTCGACCCTTTGGAGCACTTTTATACTTTCGGTTTTGCAAGTGATTGCTATACCTTTCTAGGAGAAAGGCAAAAATTATATAAAGTCGACTATTCTACCCGCAAGATGCGAAGTCATCAAGAAAATAACAGACATAAACTTAACCAAAGATAGTGTTATTTTCTCACAGGAAATTACTACAGGATATTTCTGTGCAAAATCTCTAGTAAACAAAAATTTTTGTTTCATTAAATTCATAAATACAACCAATAATGATTACAAATTGCCAACTGGTTTCAAGCCAGAACATGCCTTACTAAATACATACGACTATCATTTAACTAAAGATAACCCGAATGACATAGCGAGAAATCAAAAACGAACGAGTGAAATAAGCACACAGAGCCTAGAACCACGAATTAAAATTCAACTAGAAACATTGTGTCAAGAATTCAACGACATTTTTGCACTGAAAAATGATACGCTAACTCACAACAATTTTTACGAGCAAAACATACAACTAGATGGCCAAAAAGATGTATATATTAAAAATTATCGAACACAAGAAATCCAAAAAGCAGAAATAGATGCGCAGGTTGATAAAATGCTAAACGAAGGCATCATTCAACACTCGACATCGCCTTTCAACTCACCCATTCTGCTAGTTCCTAATAAGTCCTCAACGGATGTTAAAAAATGGCGCTCAGTAGTTGATTACAGGCAATTAAATAAACAAATAATCCCTGATAAATTTCCACTTCCACGAACAGATGAAATCTTAGATCATTCGGGTCGTGCGAAGTACTTCAAAACACTCGACGGATTTAATCAAATTCTGCTAGATGAAGTGTCCAAACGATACACAGCTTTCTCCACTGAAAGAGGTCATTTTCAGTTCAAGAGACTCCCGTTTGGTCTAAACATTAGTCCGAACTCCTTCCAGCGAATGATTTCAATGGCATTAAGCCACCTACCGCCGCACTGCGCATTCCTCTATATAGATGACATCATAGTGGTTGGATGTTCTGTTAGCCATCACATCGAAAATTTACGTAAGGTGTTTCTACACTTAAGATAATTCAATTTAAAACTTTATCCATCAATGCCAGTTATTCAAGAACGAGGTAACCAATTTAGGACATCACATCTGCCTGGTGAATCGTGTCGCTATGCTGTTCACGACCTTCGTTAAGTGGTGCAGGGTGTTTTGGCTTAGCCAGCACAACTTTGGCCTTTGTTACTGTTACCGGGGTTTGGGCAACCTACTTTTATGCCGTTGTTATTTTTCCGCTGTGGAGACTAGGTCATTGGTACGCAACCTGCTCGCGGTGTGTATTCAATAATGTCTTTTTTTGCAGCAAGTATTGAGGGTCTAGGCAAGCTTGGCTGCTGTATGTCTTCAATAATTGTCTTCCCGGTTTTTCTTTCGGTGACTTCCTGTGGGTATGATGGGACTTCTTGGGGGTTGAGTGTTTTTGATTTACGCCCCCTCTCGGCGTCTCTCATATGCTGCTGCTAAACGCGAAAATCTGGACAGTGATTTTTGCAGAACAGGCCGTCGTTTTTTTCTTTTCTGCGTTTTTGTGTTAATCTTGCGTGGGCCATTCCTACTTGTTTTCTCCTAGGTGTGGTCATCTGCCGCGTCTCTCACTCCCGTGGGCCGTCCGTACTCGCCGTTCGTTCTCCGCTCGCAATCGCCTGCATCCTCCGGGTCTTGTCTCGGACATCTTTGATGATCGGGGCCTGTGCTCGTCACCAATTCTTAGAAGCTAGTTGCCCTACTTAGCAAGTGGTGCATTTATTTTTTGCCATTTTTTTCATCAATTCTTTTTTTTTTATTTTCGTTAATTTTTCCACTTGCTGTTTAAAATTACTGTTCACTCGCGTACGGGCTTCTTACATTCTATTATCTACCCTAGGTTTCTACTTACAATCTAGGCCCGTATTTTTCTTATTTTCGGATAACATAATTCGGGTTTTCTTCCTCTACTAAGATGTACCTAGTAACCTCCGTAGTAGATCACAATGCAAATAAATTACTTTTCTTTAATTACATTCAAAATATTAGAAGTATTTACCATTAGGCTTACAAATTAAAATTAAACTAAATTGAATTAAATTAAATTAAAATTCAAAAATAAATACTGCTTCTAAAAATTATCGTTCAAAAATCTTTAATTAAATATACGATTGAAGTTGATTTAAAGACATACCAAAATCCCACTCCTGAAACCCCTTCCCAACCACTCCGACAGTAACCGTAAACATTGGACAGCCTGCAACTCGGCACATTTGACGTAACTGTCATCTGTCAGATGAGTCAGCAGTTCCCGTCGGCAAAATTGCCAGCGTATAAATACGCTGGAAAACCCATAGAGGTTCTTCTTTCTGGTAATAGACATCCAACCTAGTAGTCGTATAATATAAAGTGATTTGTTTTATTAATTATAAGAAGGTGACGAAAACGTGCAGAGGAGTTTTGGACTTCGGGCGGCTCGTTCGAACAAGTGCAAGACAGGACCAGTGATAGTGCAGCAGAGGAGTTTGGACTTCGGGCGGCTCGCTCGATAAAGTGATTGAAAGGACCAGGGATCGCGCTGAAGCGGAGTGTTGGACTACCCGCGGACAACTGCATGTAGCACGTTCGATTGCCAGCGGCATCGACCAGGAGACCCCACCTTCCCCTGGATAATTGTCGTCGATAACGCACCCGTGACGCCACCTTCGATATCAAGCCCGGCGGCTGTTAATCGTCCGATGATCTTCCTAATCAACGCCATCTACGAGTAATTGCATCTGCAGCAGAATCGCTGATTCTGCCACGAGGTGGCATTTCGTGAAGCCCGCTGGATCCACCCACGCTAGACGAGGTGTAGGGTGATGCACCCCAATTGCAACCATCAGGTACATGGTTTACTCTTCCTTTTTCTATTTCCCCTTTTTGAAAATCGTAATGTATAAAGACTGTAATAAAATTAGTATTCATTTGATAGAATATTCTTTTGTTTAAATGCCACGTAGCCCTGAAAGGTAATCTTTTGACCACGTGCTTTTGTTCCTCCTCGGATTGACCTTCTGTCCGCCCTGAGAAACCGGAGATACTACAAAATAGTTTCAATTGGCGCCCAACGCAAAATAAAAGAGAACAAAAAGGTTTCCAAATTTTTAACCAAAAGTTGGAACCCTTTTTCTCGTAGCTCCGGGAGGAATCGCAATTAGCGACCCTAATTCGTATATTCAATATTTTTCAAATTATAAGTGTGATGTATCCTCCTATAAATTTGATAAAAGTGAATAGAATTATCATTTCGGATGATGAGAATTAGAACTATGTTACATTTTCTCAACTATCAACTATCAACGAAACAGTGATTTTGATTTAGTATGCAGTGTCTAGCGTAATCGTAATTATAAAGAATTTATTTAACTTCGTTCACATTACATCGTAGAAATAATTTTAAAATGAGTGAAGCAACGGGAAATGATAACCTGTCGACAGATGTGATATTAGGGTGGTACCATGATATGTCCGTGGATCATTTACTGGAAGATGAATTATTGTTCGAACTAACAATAAAACAAATCGTTATTAGTGACGATCCTTCATTTTTTAGAAGGCGTCGGAGCTTGAAAGAGCACCTGAAATGGGAAAGAGCAGAGAATAAAGTTTTTATTGCGCAGTTAGAAGTAGTCTTGGAGCAGGAAATCGAAATAGGCGACCAAAAATTAGCTGAAGTCTTGAACCTCGTTGTTGATGGCGACAAATTTGTGAGGGCCAAATGCAAATCAAGACTGTTGCATTTAGGTCATAAATATTATCAGTTACTCAAGAACACACGAGAACCAAACAGCACTAAAAAGTTAAATTCTTTACTTGTTTAATGCGTGGAAAATCTAGAACTATACTTCTACCCAGAATCTAGGAAAACCCTGACAGATAAACAAGATGATGTGAGAGGAAACGACGGTGAAACAACAGATGAAAATTCAATTCCGGGCGGCGATTCAGCGAAAAAAGATTTCGAGATTACAAGCGAGGGAAATAGTTTACCGCCAAGTGTTTTAAATTTGATTCAGTCGATGCAAGAACGAATCAGGGAACTTGAACGATAAATCGCAGAAGAAGCTTGCAGTCGAGATAGCAGCACTCAAACAATTCTGAACTCCAGCCTCAACTAAAACAGTATGCAAACCAGCAATGGTCAAATCACCTACTGAAAGGAAACAAGGCCAACCTAATTTCTCTCACGTGTCACCATAATCCCATTTCAGCTTCCCAGCAAAAAAGTCAGACAACCTGTTCTATTACATCCCAAACAGCACCAATTCCAAGCAGTACGAATTGCTTTTATAACTAGTCTTCAGTTAACACACCCCAAGTTCAGCAACCCTTGCATTCTAACCACTATTCTGGGTTCGTACCGTCAACCAGAGGAGTGAATGGTTTACCAAATTTGAGCACATTATACCAACACTCGATAGGTGCCCTTCCTCAGAGCAATTTTAACCCTCTATCTAACCCTACACCATCTTCATTGTTTGCGTTGCCAACAGCGAACCATTTTCGCAGAAGCCTACCGGTCCCTAAATGGTCGACCAAGAAATATGACGGCGAGGACCAAGGTCTCAAATTAAACGAGTTCCTTGAATTTCTACAAGCTTTAGCTTTAGCAGAACAAACGAGTGAGGTTGAACTGTTTGAGTCGGCCGTTCATCTCTTTCCCGGTGCCGCTTCAAAGAGAAGCGGTACACGAAAACGCGACTACAAAGAAGAGCAAACAGGTGTCCTCCACCCAGTAATCGAATAAAGAAACCTCGGAAACTCAACAAAGCAGTCAGAGAAATCAGTCAAGAAATTCTTCTGGCTTCTCACAGAATCAGTCCAAAAGTTAAAGTTAAAGTCGTGTCCCGATTACTTTAGAAACCCTTATTGATTCTCATCGCCCACCCTCTTACAATCAGTGCTTTAACTGTGGCAAATATGGTCATCAGTTGAATAATTGTAGGATGCCAACAGGTGTAATTTGCGAAAATTGCGGCTTTCGTGGCTACCCTACCAACAACTGCCCCTACTGTATAAAAAAAGCATTTTCAGCGAGCGAAAACCGCCGCCCGCTGAATTTTCCTCAATAAATGCGCATAAGGAGACGACGGATGGGCCTGCCCTTTTTGAACCAGCAACTGAAGATATCTATGATAAAGATACCATCGTTTTATCTATTTCCTATCCTCATTCGGGTGATAACCGACCCTTTATTACTGACGAGTTGTATGGGCGGAAAATTCAAGCTCTACTAGATAGCGGTAGTAGCTTGACCCTAATAAATAACTCAGTTTTTTCCAGATTTAGCGCTTAAAGATTGAAGTCTCTCCAAAAACCAATCGTGCTACGCATAGCTAACGGGGAACGGTTAGACATTCTTGGCCAAATGGACTTACCGTTTCATTTTAGTAACAATATTAAAATAATTTCGACCTTAGTGGTTCCTAATTTAACAGTAAGCGTATTATGTGGCATGAATTTCTGGGAGAAATTTCATATTCAACCCACGATTCAAGACTGTGCTTTATTTAACACAGCCGACGAAACTGTTAATGACACACAAATACGACCTGTAGCTTTATCATCTACAGAGCAACAGACGATGAATCTTGTGAAACAGCTTTTTCTTCCCGCACGCCCAGGGTGCTTATCAATGACCCCACTGGCGGAGCACCAGATTTCCATTTAAGAAGAGTGGAAAAATAAACCCCCTGTTCGACAATTCCCCTATGTGATGTCCCCTAAGACGCAGTCTTTAGTAGCTGACGAGTTAAAACGGTTGCTAAATGCAGGAATAATCGAGCGAAGCCGCTCCGAGTGGTCATTCAATTGCGTGCCCGTGATAAAGCCAAACAAAGTGCGCTTGTGTTTAGATGCACGAAAAATTAACGAACGCACTGTTCGCGATGCTTATCCCTTGCCACACCCTTGTAGAAGCCAACTTCCTAAAGCCACATATTCATCAACGATTGACCTTTCTGAAGCCTTCCTGCAGGTGCCTCTTGAAAAATCCTCTCGAAAATATACAGCCTTTAGCGTTCAAGGAAAGGGGCTGTTTCAGTACACACGAATGCCTTTCGGACTGGTTAACAGCCCCGCCACCTTGGCTCGGCTCATGGATAAGGTTCTGGGACACGGGATGTTGGAGCTATATGTCTTCGTGTACCTTGATGACATAATCGTGGTCACGGAGACATTTGAACACCACGTCCAGCTACTGAAAGAAGTAGCCCGCCGACTAAATGAAGCAAAATTATGCATTAATTTAGAAAAATCGAAGTTTGGTGTCTCAGATGTTCGATTTCTAGGATACCTTCTAAGCACGGCTGGACTTCGCACAAATCCCGACAAAATTAAACCCATTGTGGAGTATGAAAGACCCTCCACCGTCACAAAACTTCGCAGATTCTTGGGATGGCCAACTATTATCTTATTTCAGCGGTACAACCGCGCCCTTGACAGAACTTTTGAAGTCCTCAACTAAATCTATAAAATGGACAAATGAAGCAGAAGAATCATTTTGTGCCATTAAAGAACTTTTAATATCAGCCCCAATACTAGGTAGTACTGATTTTCAGAAAGAATTTATCATCCAAACGGATGCTAGCGACGTTGCTGTTGCTGGTGTCCTAACACAATAGCAAGAGGAAGGACACACCACAGCGAAATTATCACGCTGCGGAGAAAGAAGCATTAGCCGCATTACTCTCTATAGACGCATTTCGCGGATTCGTAGAGGGATACCACTTCACCTTGGTAAAAGATTCCACCGCGCTGACGCATATCCTAAGCTCAAAGTGGAAGGATCACGATGTTGCAGATGGAGCTTGGACCTACAGCAATACGACATGACAGTGGTACACAGGAAAGGAAAAGACAACGTTGTTCCCGATGCCCTGTCACGAAGCATTTCTTCGGTCCAAGATACAACCACTGACTCGTGGTACAACTCCATGAAGCATAAAGTTTTAAACAAACCTGATGATTATGTCGATTTTAAGGTGGAGAACGATTTTTATATAAGTTTGTTACTGCCAAAGACCAGCCTTACAACAGCCGGTTCGAATGGAAACTAGTTCCACCCCTTCACGATGTACAAGACATAATAAAAAGTAACCCTGACGATATCCTACACACAGGATATGATAAAACACTAGCTCGGATCCGCAAACGATATTACTGGCCCAAGCTGACCGCCGATGTCCGTGCGTACATACAAAATTGTCAGACCTGTAAAGAAATCAAACCCCCGTTCGTGCCAGTAACACCGGAAATGGGCAAAATGCGTTCCGCTGACGGTCCGTGGCAAATTAAATCCATAGACTTTATTGGGCCACTCCCCCGCAGTCGGAAAGGCAACCAGCACTTACTAGTCATAACCGATTATTTTTCAAAATGGGTCATGATTTACCCTGTGAGAAAACTAGACAGCTCAGCGATGTGTTCAATTCTGAAAGATCAGGGGTAAATCGCACTATAAATACGGCTATTCGATCCTATGTTAAGTAAGACCAACGCATTTGGGACAGTAACATCCCCGAAATTGAATTAATGTTCAACAGTAGTATTCACTCCTTGACCGGGTTTTCACCTTACTTCATCATTCACGGGCACGAGCTGTCGGAACAAGGAACCGATCATCGTCTTGCTCGACACGACGAAACACCCACAAAAAATGATAGGGAGGAGAAACGTAAGCAACTGCTGGGAAAACATACGACATAGTACGGAAGAACCTAGTTAAGTCTTACGAAATAAATCAGGGCAAATATAACCTCCGGCATAATCGAGCGGCAAAATCTTTTGCACCTGGACAACTAGTATACCGTAAGAATATGAAAGCCTCCAACGCGACAGAGGGTTACAACTCCAAGCTTGGGCGGCAGTACATTCCATGTAAGATAAAAAGGAGAATTGGTTCGTCATCCTACGAACTAGAGGATTTGTCCGGAAAAAACGTTTGTATCTGGCCCGCGACTCACGTGAAACCTGGCTGAAACGGGTAAATTCACTAGAGAAAAACATTCATTAACAACCGCCAACTGCTGAAAAAAAAACAAAAACGAAAAGAAATATCAAAAATTAACTAATTCTACACTTACCTGCAACCACATCTTGCACATCAAATAATGTAAATAATCAAACATTACTGAGATGGTTTCATAAAGTTTGACGTTTATGTTGGTTGAGAGAGTCGACAAACCAGTATCTGTCATGGACCAACTGGACTGCGCCAAAGCGAGAAAAAAAAGACAAACCAGTGTCTGAACGCAGCCCGATTTCAGGGCTGAATTATATTTTCGATATACTTTGTAAACGCGCTCTAAATGCGGCGAAAGTATTTTCGATATTCTTGAATAAAAAGTCTCGAGCAAAATTTAAGGATGTTTTATAAAGAAACCAGAGGTTTATTTAAATATTTCATAAAGAGGTAACTTAGAATCACAATTACGTACAATTTCGACGGAAAAGGTATGAATGAGCACGAACGAAAAGGAGCAGTGAATGGACCGGTACCAGTGAATGAAGATGGATGAATGAGAAAATATCTTGCGATTGTGACAAGGACAAGAAGAAGTCAGAATAAAATTCTATCTCCCCCATAAATAAACATAAACAAATTTAGTCACCAAGGGTTGGCTGTAAATCATTGTTCGTTGTTCGTTTATCGGTAGTTGCGGTGTTGTAAAATGACGTTTTTTCTGACGAACCCTGATAGCCAGATTCATGAGTTTCGAATTAAAAAGAATTATTATATACATGTTTAAGCAATTGTGGCGAGTCTCACTCCCAAAGATCAGTCTAATGTGTAGCAGAAGAGCTCCTCTTGAGGAAAAATCACTGCTTTTCATTTCGTCAAATCTCTGGAAGAAGCAGGCCCATGAGAGCTTGTGGCGTATTAGCTTCCCAATGGCGAGTCTCACTTCCAGAAATGTGTCTAATATGAAGTGAAAGAGCTCCTTCAGTGAAAACAATCATCGCCTTATATTTCGCCACAATTCTGGAAGAAGTAGGCCCATTCAAACCAATTACAAAAATATGGCGAGTCTCACTCCTCAAGATCTGCCTAATATAAGGGAAAAGAGCTCATTGCCATATATTCCGTTGGAACTTCGAAATAAGCAGGCCCATAGAGCTTATAATAGCGAAAATATATCCTAATGGCAAGTCTCACTGCTTAAGATCTGCCTTTTTTTTTAAGGTGGCGGGGAAATCTGCAAACAGACACCTGAGAAGAGAACTCAGGGTGTGGGGATGAGACTGGGGGAGAGATGCTGGGGTAGTTACACTCGCCCAGGCACCTACTGATCCCTGTCCCGACCCACTAAAACCCCTCCAGTCTCCAGCCCTGGTCTTCCCGGAACGACGGTTAAGTATTACGTCGGGGAGTGGCTTTTGTGCGTGATGCACCCTCTTTACTCTTATAACCTCCTAGCTAACTACCTGGAGACTGGTAATTAGCTACCACTGGCGTGTTGGTGGTTGACCCGCCACACACGTTGCAGCTCCAGGACAATCTGAGAGGCGGCCGCACAGACCGCGTTCCAGATGTCCGGGTCGTCGCACATCCTTCGAACTAGATTGTCCGGAGTAGTGCCAGGCCCGCTCACAGCCATCATGTTGCTCCTCGCTCTTACGAAACGGGGGCATACGAAGAAGACATGCTCAGCAGTCTCCTCCTCCTCCACGCACTCGGGACACATGGGGGACACCGCGTCTCCGAACCTGTGCAGATATTGCCTGAAACAACCATGGCCTGACAGGATTTGTGTCAGGTGGAAATTCACTTCACCATGTCGTCTCCCGGCCCAGCCGGATATCTCCGGTATGAGTCGGTGCGTCCATCTGCCCTTTGTGGAGTTAAACCATTCCCGCTGCCAGCGGAGCATCGAGAATGACCTTCTGGTACCTCGTATGCCCCTTGTGTCACGTTGGTCGAAACACTCTCTGTCCTCCTTGATGGCGATGCTGATAGGCATCATGCCGGACAAGACACAGATTGCATCGTATGACACCGTACGATACGCACTCGCAACTCTCAGGCACATGAGCCTGTAGGTACTTTCCAGTTTACCACGGTAACTGTTAGTACCTAGCGCTCTGGACCACACTGGCCCACCATACCTAAGTATGGACGAAACCACGCTGGCAAGAAGTCTTCGCTTGCTGCCATAAGCCGCTGAGCTATTGGACATCATACGAGATAGTGCTGCAATAGCCGATGAGGCCCTCTTACAGGCATAGTCGACGTGACTCCCGAACGTGAGCTTGTCGTCCACCATAACCCCCAAGAGCTTCAGGGATCGCTTCGAGGTGATGGTGCAGTCTCCGACTCTGACCACCGCCTGTTGCTCCGATTTACGGTTGTTCACAACCGTGACCTCCGTCTTATGATGCGCGAGCTCCAGTTGATATAAATGCACATAGTTATTAGCAATAGAGAAAAAATGCTAATGCCATTTTTGTTTGATCGAATTTGTTGACCCCTCGGTCACCAAGGGGCGAAACAATTTTCAGAAAAGTTGAAAGTTTATCAATTCTTGATGTATTATTTGAGCTATATTTCTAAAGTTCGTTATGTAAAGTATTACAAGTAGCACTTTTCTGTAAAGAAGAATGATAGGGCTTTCATTTGGAGTACTATGAATCCAGGCCGCCTTCTTGAATTAGCCCGCCATCTTGGATTATATCCGAAAATTGCAATTTTGACCGTGTTCGCAACTACCGATTTTCGATCTGAAACCAGCATTGGAAAGCTGAGAAAAAATGCTATGAGATGCAAGAAAAAATCTGGTGAGCATCAGTGTTAATCCATCAATTGAACCTATTTTCCAAGCTGAGTATTAAAATATTCAACGTACACCGCGCGATCAACGTAGTAACCTTTCTACTGTGACCAAGTGGATGCACATGTTATAGCCATACTAGCTCCATATATCATAATCGATTGATGCTACAACTAGTACGCCACTACTGTTTTTTTGAGTTTAGTGAGAATAACGAATACAACACTGGCATGTTTGATACTAACAAAGCAATGTTTTTTATTACTGAGCAGTTTCACAAAAAATGTCCCAGTTGAAATTTTTTATTTAAATTGTAATTTTTAATTTGGCTGAAACTTTGCATAGACGTTTCTATATACAAAAGCGCCATTTTGTGCTATTGGTTTATTTTTTCGGAACACGACTCATTTTTGAGGAGCTACTGAAAATTTGAATTTTGAATTTGAATTTGAAATGAATTTTGGTAAGGTATTGATGATTACAAATATTTTTAGGGCCAGAACAGTTTGTTTGATCGGGATGACGTCTTTGATAAAGTTGTAGATAGAAATTTTGTCTTTCCGAGAAAATAACACTTCAAAAAAAATTTATTAAAATTAACGCTCTAGGACGATTCGTTGTTTTGCTTTCGTCTCGATAAGACGCAAATTGTTTATCTCCGTTTGAGTTCGCAAAATAACAATACACGAGTTATCGTACGGGTGTTTTTTTTTGTCGATTAGTTCTTGTGCTGCGCGATAACAATAGCCTGTTATATATCGGCAGAAACATCTGCACACTGGTAGAGGCAGGATACCCCGCCAGTGATTCGATACGCAGCTGATATATCAGCAAGAATAATTCTCCCGCACCGCTGTTACCCCGCTAGCAGCACGGACCATCATACGATCGAGCGAGTGGAAGTCAACTACAAGTGGCATCTACAAGGTCGCGTGTAGGACACGGCCACTGTGCCACAACACGAAGCTGGATCGTCATTGTTTGTTCTGCGGAGACGCTCGATTAATCCTACTATCAGCCGTAAGGTCGTGACTTAGACGTTCGGTGAAGTATTACCTTTAGAATTTTTACTATTATTATCAATATTATTACTATGTTATAATATTATTATTTATATTATTATTGATATTATTATTGTTATTATTATTATTATTACTATAATTATTATTATTATTATTATTATTACTATTGTTATTAGTATTAGTATTCCTGTCTTTTTTTTATTTGATCCATTGTAGATTGAAAAATTGTTTTTAAAATTTAATATCAACTACTTGAACCCCCCCCCCCCCTGATTCGAATATTTATCGTTTGTGTGCGGTAGAGCGTAACGCTCCCGCAAATTGGACGACATGCAGGTGCAACTTTTCCTGGAAGTGGAAACAAACGGGGAAGACATTGAAATTTCTCCCGTCAGCTCAGCCCTACCTTCCCCTGTGCCCTCCCCTTTGCCAAGTCCTGTACCAAGAGTACCGGAAGTACGGGTAAAAGCTTACCCAGATGCCACTGGCGGTCCCTACGTTGTTTATTTCCGGCCCATAAAGAAACCATTGAAGGACCTGGCAAAACATTTTTCGGCCGTTACCGAAATTACGAAGGTGAGGCCGAACAAACTGCGAGTTGTCGTGAGTAGCTTGAAGCAAGCAAACGAAATTGCTGGCTACGAGCTCTTCACGAGAGAGTATCGCGTGTACATCCCTGCCAAGGATGTAGAAATCGACGGTGTGGTTACCGAGGGGAATCTCACTGTCGATGACATTTTGCGTCATGGAGTTGGCTGTTTCAAAAACCCCTTGATGCAAAGTGTAAAGATACTGGATTGCAAGCAATTGCATTCAGTATCCATTGAAGAAGGGAAGAAGAAATTCCTCCCTTCGTATTCCTTCCGAGTAACATTCGCCGGATCCGCGCTGCCGAACTACGTCCGCTTGGACAGGGTTCGTCTACCTGTACGCCTGTTCGTACCGCGGGTCATGCATTGCCAAAACTGTAAGCAGTTAGGTCACACAGCCACCTACTGCTGCAACAAGGCACGCTGTAGCAAGTGCGGAGGCAATCATGCTGAGAACGCTTGCAGTGGGGATACTGAAAAGTGTCTCTATTGCGAGGGAACTCGGCATGACCTTCCGGCATGTCCCGCGTACAAACAGCGCGAGGAAAAAATTAAGCGTTCCCTTAAGGAACGATCAAAGCGCTCTTTTGCAGAAATGCTTAAGAGGGCTGAGCCACCCTCGACAGGAAACATCTTTTCCTTTTTGCCAACCGATGAGGGTACATCTGACGATCCCGTCGAAGGGTGTTCTTATGCCTTGCCAGAGGGATCTAGGAAGAGGAGAATGCTCAACTCTCCTAATCTTTCTCGTAAAGGTCGTAAGATAACCCCTAGTGGAATGACCAATAAGACAACACAAAAAGGAAGCGGTGAAGAAAAACCGAAGCAAGTACCCCCCGGTTTTAATTTCAAATCAAACCAGGAGTACCCACCGCTTCCTGGGGCACCAAAAACCCCTCGTGCACCCATTTCTCGGTCAGAAGACATAAAAGAAACAGGGTTCATAAAATTCTCTGATATTGTGGACTGGATATTTAAAACATTCAACATACCAGATCCCCTTCAAAACATTCTTCTTGCCCTTCTCCCTACAGTGAAAACCTTTTTGAAGCAACTCACAGCAACTTGGCCTCTCATTTCAGCTATCGTATCTTTCGATGACTAATACGTCGAAAGAGGTTAGGAATTTTGTCACTGTGTTACAGTGGAACTGCAGAAGTATCATCCCCAAATTTGATTTATTTTCACATTTGATAAACACATACAATTGTGATGCGTTCGCGCTTTGTGAAACTTTTCTCAATTCAAATGACCAACTTAATTTCCACAATTTTAACATCATTCGTCGAGATCGAGACTCACACGGTGGAGGGGTACTTTTAGGGATCAAAAAGTGCTATTCTTTTTTCAGAATCGACCTCCCCTCGATCTCGAATATTGAAGTTGTTGCCATTCAAACGAATATGAATGGAAAAGACCTTTGCCTTGTTTCGTTATATATTCCCCTATCCGCGCGGATTGAACAGAAGCAACTCCTTGATATAGCAGAATTGCTTCCCGCACCTTTTTTGATTTTGGGAGATTTTAACTCTCACTGTTCGCTATGGGGGTCGCTGTACGACGACAACCGATCTTCTTTAATTTGTAACTTGATCGACGACTTCAATATGACACTTTTGAATACTGGGGAAGCGACACGTGTACCTAATCCTCCAGCACGTGAAAGCGTGCTTGACCTATCCCTCTGCTCGACATCACTAGCGTTAGATTGCCAGTGGAAAGTAATCAACGACCCCCACGGTAGTGATCATCTTCCAATTGTTATATCAATTGCTAATGGTTCAACTCCCCCGAACCCAATCAATATTTCCTACGACCTTACACGTAATATTGATTGGAAGCGTTATGAGTCTATTATAGCGGAATCTATCGAGACTCACGAGGAACTTCCTCCGGAGGAAGAATACACGTTCTTAGCTGGCTTGATAATCGACGCCGCGACGCAAGCTCAGACGAAACCGATACCCGGGGTAACGATTAGACAACGCCCTACCAACAAATGGTGGGACAAAGAGTGCTCCTAGCTGTACGCGCGAAGGTCCGCGGCGTATAAGGACTACCGGGAGTACGGCACTGTCAACCTACTACGAAAGTACGAGGCGCTGGGCAGGCAGATGAAGAGCTTAGTAAAGGCGAAAAAACGCGGGTACTGGCAGCGGTTCGTAAACGCGTTGTCGAGGGAAACAGCGATGAGCACTCTTTGGGATACCGCCAGGCGCATGCGGAACCGTGACGTTTCGAATGAGAGTGAGGAGTATTCAGATCGCTGGATACTTGATTTTGCCAAGAAGGTCTGCCCGGACTCTGTTCCGGAACAGAAGATTTTTCGCGACGCGTTTATAGTAACTACGGAAGAGCCTCCATTTTCGATGTTGGAATTTTCAATGGCTCTCCTGTCGTGCAACAGTAAAGCTCCAAGGTTAGATAGAATAAAATTCAACCTGTTGAAGAATCTACCCGACTCTGCAAAAAGACGCTTGTTGGACTTGTTCAACAAGTTTCTTGAGCTAAATATTGTTCCGCATGACTGGAGGGAGGTAAAAGTCATTGCTATTCGGAAACCCGGGAAACCTGCCTCTGATCACAATTCATATAGGCCGATTGCGATGCTCTCTTGCCTCCGGAAATTAATGGAGAAAATGATCCTCTTACGGTTAGACAAATGGGTCGAAACAAACGGTTTACTTTCAGATACTCAATTTGGCTTTCGCCGGGGCAAAGGGACGAACGATTGCCTAGCGTTGCTTTCTACTGAAATTCAACTCGCATTTGCTCGAAAAGAGCAAATGGCTTCTGCGTTCTTGGATATTAAGGGGGCTTTTGACTCTGTCTCTGTAGAAGTTTTTAGCGCGAAACTTCATTCGCAGGGACTTTCACCAAATTTGAATAACGTTTTGCTCAATTTGTTGTCAGAAAAGCATATGTATTTCTCACATGGCGATTCGACAACTTCCCGAATTAGTTACATGGGCCTTCCCCAGGGCTCATGTTTAAGTCCTCTCTTATATAATTTTTACGTCAATGACATCGATGAATGTCTTGCAAATTCATGCACGCTGAGGCAACTTGCAGACGATAGCGTTGTATCCATTGCTGGTAGCGAGGCTAGCGATCTGCAAGGACCATTGCAAGATACCTTAGACAATTTGTCTGATTGGGCTCTTAAGCTGGGTATCGAATTCTCTCCGGAGAAAACTGAGTTGGTCGTTTTTTCTAGGAAGCATAACCCAGCTCAGCTGCAGCTCCTACTAACGGGTAAAACAATCACTCAGGTTTTAGTCGCTAAATATCTCGGGGTCTGGTTCGACTCTAAATGCACCTGGGCTTGTCATATTAGGTATCTGACACGAAAATGCCAACAGAGGATTAATTTTCTTCGTACGATTACCGGAACCTGGTGGGGAGCCCACCCAGGAGACCTTCTAAGGCTTTACCAAACAACGATATTGTCAGTTCTTGAGTACGGCTGTTTCTGCTTTCGCTCCGCCGCGAACACGCACATTATAAAATTAGAGAGAATACATTATCGTTGTTTGCGTATTGCCTTGGGTTGCATGCAGTCGACCCATACGATGAGTCTTGAAGTGTTAGCGGGTGTTTTTCCGTTGAAACATCGTTTTTGGAATCTCTCTTACCGGTTGCTAATTCGATGCACAGTTATGAACCCATTAGTAATTGAAAATTTCGAGAGGTTGGTCGACCTTCAATCTCAATCCAGATTTATGACTTTATATTTTGACTATATGGCTCAAGATATTAATCCTTCTTCATACGATTCCTCCAATGTCGCACTTTTAGATACTTCTAATAATGCTATATTCTTCGACACCACCATGAAACAAGACATTTCTGGTATCCCGGATCAATTGCGACCCCAAGAGATCCCTAAGATTTTTTCCAATAAGTTCAAACATGTTAGTTGTGATAAAAGGTTTCACACTGACGGATCTAATCTAGATGAGTCCACTGGCTTCGGTGTTTTCCACGAAAATTTTACCGCCTCCTACAAACTCGATGCTCCTGCTTCCGTGTACGTCGCAGAACTTGCTGCTATTCAGTACTCTCTTGGAATCATCGAAACCCTACCCACAGACCACTACTTCATCTTCACAGATAGTCTCAGTGCCATTCAGGCTCTGCGATCGATGAAGCCTGTGAAGCACACCCCGTATTTCCTGGGGAAAATACGGCTGTTTTTAAGTGCTTTAACAGATAAAAATTACCGGGTTACCTTAGCGTGGGTCCCTTCTCATTGCTCGATTCCGGGTAATGAAAAGGCTGACGCTTCAGCTAAGGTGGGTGCTATTGACGGCGATATTTATGAAAGACCAATTGCTTATGATGAATTTTATAGCATTTTGCGTCAGAGAACACTCAACAGTTGGCAATCATCATGGAACTCAGATGAACTGGGACGGTGGCTACATTCCATTTTTCCTAAGGTATCGACGAAAGCATGGTTCAAGGGGTTGGATGTCGGTCGGGACTTCATTCGCGTGATGTCCAGACTTATGTCCAATCACTACACGTTAAACACGCATCTCTTTCGTATAGGGCTTGTAGACAGTAATCACTGCGTTTGTGGCGATGGCTACCATGACATCGAGCATGTTTATTGGTCGTGTACCGAATACTGTGGTGTTAGGTCCGAGCTTATAGATTCCCTTCGGGCCCGAGGAAAACAACCGAACGTACCCGTTAGAGACATTCTGGGAAGCGGTGATCTCCAGTACATGACACAGCTATACTGCTCTCTGAAAAACGCTGACATTAAAATTTAAAATTTTCTTTGTCTATTTGTCAGATTAAGGATACAAATATGCTATGCTGAAGACACGGAAACGAAGAGCCCGCATCTATGCTTACACAAATATTTTGAACCCACAACAAACAAGAATACAATTGCTCTACCAGTTGAAAAACAAAGTTCCAAAATAGTTTTAAGTCAAAATTGTATCTCCCCTCCTCTCACCTTAAATTCCCACTAGCTCGTAGTCGGCCGCGAGAATAAAAAAAGACCTCCCTCTTTTCCCTGCTAACGTAGAATTAACACGAATTGTACTTGGCTCAGTAAAACAGAAAATGTATCGTGCCGTGTCAATTAAACTAATTTAAACCATAAACGCTCTAGGACATCATTTACCCCACGGATGATAAAGGATAAAACCTGACGATAATAGAGCGGATACCTATCTAAAAAAGCTCATTTTTTAAAAATCATTTCTTTTATAAAAACTACAAAAGATTACCTAAACAATGCAACCAAAGAAAAAGTTATAGAGTTGTATTTATTGTTCTCACTAAACTCAAAAAAAAAACAGTAGTAGCGTACTGGTTGTAGAATCAATCGATTATAATATTCGAGCTAGTAGGGTTATAACATGTGCATCCACTCGGTCACAGTAGACAGGTTACTACGTTGATCGCGCGTCGTACGTTGAATATTTTAATACTCAGCTTGAAAAATAGGTTCAAGTGATGGGTTAAAACTGATGCTCTCCAGATTTTTTTCTTGCATCTTATAGCATTTATTCTCAGCTTTCCAATGCTGATTTCAGGTCGAAAATCGGTAGTTGCGAACACGGTCAAAATTGCATTTTTCGGATATAATCCAAGATGGCGGCCAAATTCAAGATGGCGGCGAAAATTCTGATTACTTCAAATAAAAGCCCTATCACTCCCTCTTACAGAAAAGTGCTACTTGTAATACTTTTCATAGCGAATTTTAGAGATAATACATCAAAAATTGATAAAATTTCAACTTTTCCCCTTGGTGACCGAGGGGTCAACAAATTCGATCAAACAAAGATGGCATTATCATTTTTTCTCTATTGCTAATAACTATGTGCATTTATATCAAATTTGAAAGACCTTGTGCACCTAGTGGCCTAGTTTCAGCGAGAATTACTCTAGATTATATTTTTCTTATAATTCTATAAATTTAAAAATAAATACTGTTTCTAAAAATTATCGTTCAAAAATCTATAGTTAAATATACGATTGAAGTTGATTTAAGGACATACCAAAATCCCACTCCTGAAACCCCTTCCCAACCACTCCGACAGTAACCGTAAACATTGGACAGCCTGCAACCCGGCACATTTGACGTAACAATCATCTGTCAGATGAGTCAGCAGTTCCCGTCGGCAAAATTGCTAGCGTATAAATACGCTGGAAAACCCATAGAGGTTCTTCTTTCTGGTAACAGACATCCAACCTTGTAGTCGTATAATATAAAGTGATTTTTTTATTAATTATAAGAAGGTGACGAGAACGTGTAGAGGAGTTTTGGACTTCGGGTGGCTCGTTCGATAAAGTGCTAGACAGGACCAGTGATAATGCAGCAGAGGAGTTTGAACTTCGGGCGGCTCGCTCGATAAAGTGATTGAAAGGACCAGGGATCGCGCTGAAGCGGAGTGTTGGACTACCCGCGGAAAACTGCATGTAGCACGTTCGATTGCCAGCGGCATCGACCAGGAGACCCCGCCTTCCCCAAGATAATTGTCGTAGATAACGCACCCGTGACGCCACCTTCGATATCAAGCCCGGCGGCTGTTAATCGTCCGATGATCTTCCTAATCAACGCCATCTACGAGTAATTGCATCTGCAGCAGAATCGCTGATTCTGCCACGAGGTGGCATTTCGTGAAGCCCGCCGGATCCACCCACGCTAGACGAGGTGTAGGGTGATGCACCCCAACTGCAACCATCAGGTAGACGGTTTAGTCTTCCTTTTTCCTTTTCCCCTTTTTGAAAATCGTAATGTATAAAGACTGTAATAACTAGTATAAGTATTCATTTGATAGAATATTCTTTTGTTTAAAAGCCACGTAGCCCTGAAAAGATAATCTTTTGTCCACGTGCTTTTGTTCCTCCTCGGATTGACCTTCTGTCCGCCCTGAGAAACCGGAGATACTACATAATAGTTACAACCTACTAATCACATGTTCTTCAGACAACTTTCTTCAATTTTATTAAGTAGCTTGAATGCTTTGCTTTGGTTGCATATTTTTTTTCATCTCATTGCTTTTCTTTTCGTTAAATATCTTCAATTTACATAAGATGAGTCTGTTTCGACATAATAGATTATTCTTTCATCCCTCCATCTTTGTTTCATCATGTGTTCGTTGAATATACTGGATCGGTTGAGTCCTCATATCATCTTTTTATTTGCACTCGCCTGATTTATTCTTGAATCTTTTTAATCTCTTTTTGAATCTGTAATTATTTAATTTTCGAATCGTCTCTTGCTACTGTCATACCTACACACTACTTAATCTACTCCTGGGATGCAGTAGACCGCATACTGCCTCTCCCACTACCCCACGAATGTATGACCCCTTGTCTAGTGATTCCTGGAAGAAAAGATTGTTAGCATACACGTAGGAAAAGAAATGAAGAATCTCACAATCACTCCGGGTTCGTTACGCCCTAGCCTCTCTCATCCATCAGCATCCACCTTGAACATACTGGGTCAACGACTCCCATTAAACACTTTCACTCGGTATATAATAAAAAGGAAAAGAACAGCTGAATCTTATAACCGGCAGTCCCTTCGCAGTAGTTTAAGCCTTCCTCCGTCGTTCGTTCCTATTAGTCCTGTCGCTAGTCAATGTTGACATCCTATTTTTTCCCCACAAAATTTCCCCCGACGACCATTCTTCTATTTCAATATTACCCCGAGCAGTTTTTGCTAAACGGAGGCCCTATTAATTATTTCTTTTTGATTTGTGCCCGGCGGTCTTTCGTCTCTTATCATCTCTTTGCTTTGGGGTGTTATGTTCATTACCGCCCCGGCTGTCGGTACTTTCGCTGCTGTCGCTATTTTCTTCTCATTTTCCCATGTTATATTCGTATTTGGTGCCCTGAAGCTTTTTATATTCGTGAGCTGTCCATTCTCCTGAGCCGCATATTTCCCGATTTGCATCTCTATCTCCTCGTAATTTTTATTTTCCCGTCTT
Organism: Wyeomyia smithii; assembly: GCF_029784165.1. NCBI lineage: Eukaryota > Metazoa > Arthropoda > Insecta > Diptera > Culicidae > Wyeomyia > Wyeomyia smithii. Next base: position 145,878,053 of record NC_073696.1, on the reverse strand, counting down.
TGTCGCTTATTTAGTCTACAATTTCGCAAAACGTCTCTGACGTCATTAGGTTTTTTTTCCTGTGTGGGCTCATCACTGCGACCAGAGATTGAATCTATTGTGATATTGCCCAAGTGTTTTCTGTACTCCGCACTTCATATTATTGGCAGTATCACTATTGAAGTAAGTGATACGCTTATCATTGATATCCGTGCTTGTGTGTAAGTTTTACCTTTCCGTTTCAAGCTAACTACCCCTGTCCCTTCTAGGAGAGAACTTTCATACGTTACTCACACCAGTTTTATTATAATAGAGACTTATTTTTGTTAGAAGTAGGGTCAACAGAGGTACTGTGGAATTCAGATTGAAGGAAAGGTACATGGTGGGAAGCCTGAGAATAAACCCATGCTAAAGTCCTTTGGCAACAAAATGGCCTGATTCTACTAAGATTCGGACCCACGACCATCCGCTTACCAAGGCGGACTCTGTAAACTTGCGGCTACGGAGCTCCCCCCAACGTCATTAGGTTGCTCATATAACCCTGCGACTTCAGGTCTAAAAATATCCTGCTTCATGAGTCATCCGTGCGCCCCGCTACCCCGCGGCGCTGTCAGCTTTTTCGGTTCTGTTGGTTTCTCCGACCAATTTTTTATTGTCGTCCTGCGCGCGCAGCACGAAATCCTTCCTTTTTAAAAACACAATGTTAGTAATAGCACTAAAACAATTCCTGCTACTACCGGTACGCTGGTCCATGGGTTCGCCAGCGGAGCGTAGATCAAATTCTTTAAAGTCGCTTTCTTTGTCTTAATATCGTGTATGTCTACCCCTATATCAAATAGTTTTTTCCATGGGCGCAACTACGGAAAAATTTTAGGGAGGGGGGCTAGTTTTCATACACTTCATTTAAAAAAATAGGAAAGAGAGTTACAATGCGCCTATTTAAAAACGCATTAAGTAGTGTCGTAATAGAAGACAAAATCACTTCAACCGGGAATAAATCTCCGAAGATGTATTGAATATCTTGACCATCTCTTTCAGCTGACACTGTTTCGATATTGAGGCGAACTAGGTTTGGTGAACGCACTGACCAGCGCGTACCAGCAGTACATCCGTGCTAGTCGGCATAAAATAGGTCCCACTGTGGTCCAAGGCATAATGCCATATTCTTTACTCCACGTGGAACCGACTGGAATACGAGCAACCATGAGAAGATTGGGGAACCGGTGAGAACTTCCGGTCGTATGCTGACAGGGAAGCGATAGTTGTTCTCCATGGAGAGCAGCTTGTCTGAGCGTCTGTTTTCCAGGATGGAGGCGGCTCGAACAGCGACTGATCCGAAGTGGACGGTGAACTATGAAATGCGGTGTCTCGCCTCTACACCCAAGACGGCGGCCCCGGCGCGAGGCTAGGTATCGCAGCCCTAGTAAAGCAGCATGCTAAAATAAACATACTACGAACAATCAAGAATTGAAAAACGAACCGGAATTACCCGCAATGATCTAGTGATGAAATAAGGACGACGATTAGAAGCACGGTACATGTAACAGATAGATCGCTTAACGCCTCGGATGCCGACCGGATCCTGCTGGATCAGCTAGAACTTCACCAGTTCGGCATCGTTGCGCTCCAGGAGATTTACCGAAAAGATGAGAAGGTACGCCGAATTTGTGGCCGCAGGGCAAAATTTTACCAGAGCGGCGGCACAAACAATGAGCTGGGTACCGGGTTTATAGTGCTGGGCAGGGTGCAGAGTCGTGCGATCAAGTGGCAGGCGTTCAGCGACACGTTGTGTTTGTTGAGAATAAAAGGCCGGTTCTACAACTACACCATCCTCAATGCCTACTGCCCTCTCGAAGGACGTCCCGATTAAGAGAAAGAAACGTTCTACGCACAGCTGGGGAAACTCTACGATAGCTGCTCGCGTAGAGACATCAAGATCGTCATTGGGGACATGAACGCTCAGGTCGGTAGGGAAAACATATATAAGCACTTCGCAGCTTCCCGCAGACTGGCAGTCCGAAGAACCTGCTTTTCCCAAAAAAAATCCACGAAACCACCTGGAGATCACCTGACCAACGTACAACAAACCAAATTAACCATGTTCTAATCGACGGCTCTTTTTTCTCAGACATACAAACGTACGCACCAATTGTGGTGGGGGTATTGGCATGACCACTTCGATCGAGTATAGTGCGACGTAGTAAAAAGTTGACGATGTAGCTGATACGACCGGTAGTTCTCTACGGAATCGATACATTAACGCTTCTGGCCCCAACGCTCTTGGAGTTTTCGAACAGAAGGTGCTGCGGACTATCTATTGTGGAGTACAGACAGACGACGGATAACGGCGACAGTGCATGAACCATGAGCTGCACGCGCTGCTTGGAGAGAACCCCGTTGCACAACTGGCGAAAGTCGATAGGTTGCGGTGGGCCGGTCGCGTCGTAAGGATGCCGGACGATGATCCTGTGAAATCACTTCTCTTCAGCAACCCTCTAGACTAGGGGGCGCAGCGTGCGCGATGGCTCGACCAGATCGAAAGAGACTTGCGGGTGATGAGACGTCTGAGGAACTGGCAAAACACAGCCCAAAACCGAGCAGCATGGCAACAACTCCTTGATACAGCACGAGCCACCACGGCACTCGTCTTATTAGTAAGGAAAGTAAGAGAGCTAGGTTTGAGAATCGATCCTGGGCACAGTACTAGTTCTCAGCCAATTTGTGTTGATTTTGATGCTCTCATAGGAAGTATGGGATGTATTTATATTGACTACAATTATTCTCTGGGAAATTCTAGGGGGGGGGGCTTAAAACTTGCTAGGGGGGGCTGTAGCCTCCCTTAGCCCCCCGTAGTTGCGCCCATGTTTTTTTCAGATTCACATATGTATAAACTTTTTCCATACCATTCCAAACTGGCACGATCCCAAAATAACCTCCGAGGTCAGCATCTCCCCGGTAATAGAGTAACGTTTGCGTCCCATTCGTAATTCGTTTCGTAGTATTCTTACCGTATGAGACTGGTACCACCATGTTCGGGGTTACTATAATGATCCCTTCCTCAATCACAGTTTTTCGAGACACGGTAACGTCTCAATTGTCAGATTATTTTTGCTTTGGCGCAAGGTATTTCCAACTATTCCTTACGCCTTTCTCTACTCATATTGCGTGATCGGTTTACACCGCTTTCGTCATGCAGCGGGCAGTTGATCTTTTAAAAATTACTTCAGTCACACAGCTCTTGTACAAATGTTTTTCGCTCGTGCTATATTTCGGTTAAACAATTTGATAAAATTTGTTAGTTAATAGTATTATATAAAGTGTGTTCTCATAAATTTGTCCGGCTATTTGCCCAAGTTTTAGTGTTAATTGTTTATTGAAGAAGCTACTAACAGGAGAAAAACAACCAACGACATTAAAAAGCAGTTCTTGGGGTCTGTATTCTATGCGCGATTGCTGGTTCACAGAGTGAATTCGGTTCATACTTATAGAAATAACAAGGCAGCAGCTACCAAGTGGCCGTAGTGTTGTAAAGTATTTTATCGGAATGGTAGTCTGGAGTTCTATTGGCAGCTTGTTTTCAATATATCGGTATTATTGCGGCCGTGATAAAAGGTGTACTTGCGAGTGAATTAGTTTGTACGAGCAACGGGAATATTAGTTCAATTCCAGCGCTCAGTTTCGGGTTCCTCAGGTCCAGTGCAGTGCGTGTAGTGCTAAGAAGATCGTAGAAAAGACATCCACAGTGATAGGGGCGCAGCGCGCTTGTATATTTGGCTAATGGATGTTTAGGCTAGCAGGATGACTGGCAACAAGGGCACCTGGATGCTATGATTTTAGTCAAAAGTTGTTTTTTTTTCGCGAAAAATAGTGTGATTGGTCAAAGTGTTGAGCTTAGGTCCTACTGTTACCCGGAAAAGTGAAGGAATGCGTCAGTGTATCTTCGTGTAACAGATAAGTAGCATTTTTATTCGTTGTGTTTTATTTGCTTTTAAGTCGCACTTCAGAGAAGAAAGATCGAAAAAGGTCGTTTTCCGGGTTGTGTCTTGGGTTGATTGAAGAGCTCCTGAGCGCCATCTACCTTTGGATAGAGGAGCAAAACGGTGGAGCTACTCAGTGAAGCATGGCGACCTGCATTTATTTTGTATTTTTTTTTGCAATTTTTTCAGATTTAATATCTTTCAGACACTGTAGTCTTTTGAATCTTTTGGTTTACTATTTTCTAGTTTTTAAGTATAGTTATAGGAATGTAGAATATAGGAATAAGTGTGGGGTTGTTTTTGTTTTACCTTTGCTGGATTCCTTGTGGCGAATAATGTATATTGAAAACCGAGTTTAAAATATACAATAAATTTTCAGCTGAATATTTGTCCATCTGCTCAAAACTGGACCCAGGTTAAACTTTCGGTATACTACCGGTTGCCCTCCAGAAGTGATATACACACACTCTTAGTATATATTGCTTTCAAATATATTTCCTAATTCATATTCCTTTCAGAGAGCGAGTAATGGCGCCATAACCATAAGCAAAAACGCTAGGACTAGAGTTAGTACTCAAGTTCCAACCGTAACAGTTGAAGCGAGTAAAGGCGCTATATCCTTGGTTTTGAAACCCGCACATAAGGAGGAAATACCTATGTTCCATCCCAGGAGATTGGTCATTAAAGGAGTGTACTTTCTTAGCTTTCTCACTCCCAACGAATTAGGTATCGTTTTACTTCTTACATACGGATCGGTTGGTACGGATTGTCCCCGATCTTAGATTATATTGTATTATATTGCGCTACACAGTAGGCCTGGTCGTTGACAAGAAAAATGTATGGAAACCATTTTTTTAAATGGTGGATATCATTTTCCAGGATCCTTTCAAGTACTGGCTGTGTTAGTGTAGACTAGACTAGACTAGACTAGACAGCTTTGGCTCTTGTACAAATTTTCCATAGCATTTTTTAATATCGCATAGCGTGATGTCCCTGAGTTTAGTGCATCTGTCATATTCGTCACTGGAGAGGGTGTATCCCCACTCGCTCTCCTCCCTGAACAAAATTACATCTTTGTCAATGTGAGAAATCAGGACTGTCGAGTTCACAATCCTGGGGGGAATGAGATTCAACGAGCGGTAAATCTTTCCATCTTGATTGAAGGCACGAGAAATTCCAGGACGATCTTTCCCGTGTAATTGAATTCATATTTGAAGTCTGCATTATCGAGTGTTTCCGTTATTATTCTGCCATTGCGGTCTCGTGGGAATGATAACCCGGTGTGCAACGTACTTTCCAACTCTTCTGTGTTTCTCTGTAGTGTTTCTAATGTGAACAATCTTTTTCATATGTCGTAACCCGTCATGCGTTGAGTCAGGGTCGCGATGATGGCGTCCAGCTTTCTGCCTAGCCTTCGACTTAAGTTATCTAGCCAGAAGCTCATTTCCAGTAGTTTTGCTTCCAAGACAACCATTCTTCTGAAGTGTCTGCTAAAATTCGCATTGTCCACTACCTCTTTTCTGAGGTTTTCCAATTTATTGCTCATATCCACTAAATTTGCGTCCATGCTTAACACTGATGAGTTCACAAATTCATATGTGGCATCCAAGATGTTCGTCTGGTGTCCCAGATCCTGCTTTAATTCCTCTTCGTTGCCTCTCAATTTGTCTAGGTCATAATCTATACTGGTTCTGTCGTCTGTGTCCATTGCCCCCAGAGCCGTCCAAATGCTCCGGGTAGCTTTTTTCGTCCCAAAAAAACTTCTTATATAATTATTCTTACCTAAAATTGCGCCTATCCGAATGGCAAAATTCTGGTTCGCTTGCACGCAATGTATTGAGCTGATCATCGCCTCTAGCTCTCGGCACGTGCTCCAGCACCTCTCGCCGGCGTCTTTTAAAAAGCTTTCCTCTGCTTCAATGCTTGCCATGGATAGGATGATCTCCATCTTGTAATTCCCCCTCACCACCTCTGTGACGGGCAAATTTTTGATTTCGGTCCTCATTTCCTGCGATCTTATCGCACCTAATGCAAAGATTAGCCCGAGTATCCTTGAGAGGAAAAAAAGCAAAAGCAACTTTTCTAATGCGTGTGCCACATGTGTCTCCCCCTAAATAATTAATCATTGATGGTCTGGGATCCTTTTTTACTTTTCTCTTATTCTCTTGTTTCTTAGTTAGCCCAATATCTTATTCTTATTCTTTTCCAAAATTTAAACTTAGCCTGAGTAGTCAATTATCGGAGCTTGCTTCCGTCGGAGAAAAATCTCGCGGTTGCATTTTCCTTAATCTTAAATGTTTTCTTTTCTTTTATATTAAGCATATTCATTAACTCATCCAATGATTGACGGCGCTCTATAGTTTTTGTTTTCCTATCACATTCGTACGTAAACAGGTCTATACTCGCTTGCTCTGCCGTAGCTCGCTCCCCGGCGCTGTCGCTGCATTCATATGATGCTCCCAGTACCCTTTACCACCAAAGTCGTTTTTATAACTATTTTGCAGATGTTTGATCATGCTATTGGTTGATATTCCTATCTCGTGTATATGAACAGGAAGATTTCTTATTGTATTTCATAATGATTTTCTCCTAATTTTATTTGTTATTTATTGCTAATTCATCCTAAAAAAATTTTTTCTTCTTCTTTTTTTTTCTTCTCTAAATGCTGATCTAATATTTACATGTATATATAGAATGAACAATGAATTGGTTAAAAAATGAACCTGCTTTTTAAAACGCGATTATATGTTCCCGTTTTGGCTGCATCTATCTAGGCGCCGTCTGTGGTTCTGTCAACCCCGGCGTCGCCTCCTTCACTTAGTGTTAATATTTCATTCATGATACCGTTTCAAGCGGTTATTATGAACTTGTTACCGTTCTTAACGACGGTGGTCATCTCGCTGGGAATGTCCACTACTTCGTATGGTCCCCTCCATATGTTTTGAAGCTTTTGGCCCGCACCAGTTGCTACGGCCCTTACTAATACTTGCTCACCCCACATAGGTTTGTAATCATTTGCTGATCGATCTTAAATTTGTTTGCGATTCTCTTTACTCCGTTTCAGGTTGGCTTGTGCGTTTGCATGTAAATCAAAACATATTTTCTTCATTTCATGTGTGTAGGCGTCATATGTCATTTTTTCCACTCCATTTCGCTTATAGATCGAAGTCGGGATTCGAGCTATCCGCCCGTACAATAATTCGAACGGCGTATATTCTGCGGACGAGCTTATTGTATTGGAACGTGAAAAACGGTAACAACTCGTCCCACGTGTGCGGCTTTCTACCAATAAATTGTCACAGATACGTTTTTAACTCGCGGTTCGACCTCTCTACTAAGTTAGCCTGTGGATGATATGGGCTAGTAGTAATTTTCTTGAATTTTAAAATTTTGCACACCTCTTTCATCAGTGAGCTCACAAAATTTGCGCCGTTGTCTGTGTCTAGTTCCACAGGGGCACCAAATTTACAAATATAATTTTCTATAAAGGTCTTGGCTACCATCTGGCTTTCTTGATTCTCCATTGGAGTGACAATTAGGTATCTAGTCAACTCATCCTACATGACTAAACCATACCGGTTTCCCATATCAGACTCGGATAACACCACGATATCCATGTAAAATTTTTCAAATGGCTCCGATGCGGTCGTGGTGATCTCCATCGGTGTCCTGTTTGATCTAGCCCACGTAAAAAGTGTGCCAATTCTCTGGCGCATTCGTCGTGCTCCTACGTGACCTCCCAAGGGTGCATCGTAAAATTCCCTTAAAATTGTTTCCACTTGATCTGGCGAAATCACTGTACGCTCGCTATTAGCATTGTATAATACTATTTATTTTTCTAGCCTACCCGCTAGGAACTGAATCATTTACAGGACTTCCTACTGCTTGATTTTTTCTGAATGATATTAGGTGAATGACCCCGGCTGCCTTCACTGCCGCGGGGCTCTTGTTGAAGCTATATAAAAATTGTGAAAAAAAATTGCGGCAATCCATTAACGAATTTTCGCTGCCGTCTACTATGAAACCGCCTAATTTCTTGTCTTTAAATTTCAGTACACCCCACAGTGGGGCAAATCGGTCCGTTGGCGCGACAAAACTTCATAACTCCTTAACAGTTGTTTCCACAGTAATCATATCTTCGGCAATGTTGTTCACCATAAAAACATCTTATTGGAAAATGTATTCAGGTAGCTTTATTTTTTTTCTACGGATGGCGCTGACATCTATCTTCTGTATAAATGGTGCTAGCCATTTTGTTTTTTCGGGAAAGTTGTTTATATCATCAATTGACATAAAGTTATCGAACATATTACAACTGTAGGACTGACCGTTACCGAGATAAAATTATTCTCATTATTCATAAACTCAAAATTTCAGTAATGAATTATAACTGGGACTTAAGTACATATGTTCCAATTTCAGATATATTTGAACTTTCGAATCATCATGAAATGAATTATTGAAGGTTTGTAGTTGCTCTTGTATAGTTTATTGTCAACCTATGATGTGACATTATATTTGAGAAAGAATATAAAATATAGTTTTAATGTTATTGTTTGTGATAAAATGTTTCAAATAGGAACATTGTTAAATTAAAGATTTGTTGGTCATGTTTCCTTTCTAAGAGCTCCTCTTTTTTAAATTTTATACCATTTAACATGAATACTAAACGCTTACTTATGTTTCAAACACTGTTCACCCAATAACAAACTGTTTCCTAGTACTAATAATTATTTCCGAGGGGTCTTAATACTACTGGACGTCAGTTCCGAAAGACCCCCGAACACAATCATGGTCGTGTTGCATACACCGGCATTCAGCAAAGCCTATTGTTGGAAAACATCGATACGGACACTGCTGATTGACAATTTTTTACATGAATTGACATGGAAACAATCGTTGCGAAAACTCGAATTACTCGGTAAGTCGCAACTAGTAGCAGCTGATTTTTGGTTTAGTACGAGCCAATACCTTGTATTTTTGTACAATAATAGTGTCATAGCAGAACAACGTAGAACTTTATGTATTTGATATTGCCGAAAATGAGGAAAATTACAAAAAAAAACTTGTTTTACACACTATGCCTCCTACGAACCTATTGTCAACGAAACTGTCTTAATATTACATTACCTATTAGTTTATACTCTGTTCTATGAGGATCATATGAGTTAGCTAATTAATTTCTAAGTATTTGCGTGCCCTACTGGAAAATATCTGTGAAAATTTTTTCTTCCATTTTACAAGCCTTGTAAATCCTCACTTTCGCAATATTATAGCACACTTTCTAAATTATTTCTCAAAGTGAATTATCATGATTTCCAGCGATAACATGTCTACTGCAAGTAGAAAATAAAATCAGACATGAAAACTGAATTTCATTTTTGCCTTTCTCCTAGAAAGGTATAGCAATCACTAAAAAAACTAAAGGTGTAAAAGTGTCCCAAAGGGCCGAATGTCAGTTCGACGAGCTGAGCATTTTCTGTATGTGTGTGTGTAACGCTCTCCCAATCTCACTCGATTTTCTCAGAGATGGCTAATCCGATTTCAATGAAATTATTTGCAAATGAAAGGTCTATTTGCCCCAAAGACCCTATTGAATTTTATTGTAATCGGATTTCTAGTTTAGAGGTTATGTATCAAAATGTAAAAATCACGAAACATCAATATCTCAGAAACTACGCAACCGAACCAAAATAGATTTCAAATGAACGGGCTACCTAAAAAACCCTTAACTCTTGAAATTCATTAATATTGGACATGTGGTTCAAAAGTTATGGAAAGAAACGTGTTCTTGAGACTATTTAATCTCACTCATGTTTCTCAGAGATGGCTGGACCGATTTTCATAAAATCGGTGTCATATGGAAGGTCCAGTTGCCCCATAAGACCCTATTGATATTTTTTGCAATCGGACTATTACTTTGTCTGTTATGTTAAAAAGCGTGAAATCTAGCTATGGAAAGAAAAATATTCACAAGACTTTATAAACTCACTCACTTTTCTCAGAGATGGCTGAACCGATTTTCACTAAATTGGTGTCAAATGAGAGGTCCAGCTGCCTCATAACCCCCTATTTAATTTAATTGTAATCGGACTGTAACTTCGTCTGTAGTGTATCGAAATGTGAAAATCACGAAACTACATTATCTCAGAAACTACCCAACCGTTTTGAACAATATTGATATCAGATGAGCGGGCTAGTTAAGGGTGACCTAATAAATCATGATTAAACAAGTGGTTTTATAATTCGGCTGCTCTATACGTTCCCATTTCATTCGATTATTATAATCGAACTTAAGCAACCGTTATATATTAAATTTTTAAAACAACGAGTCTATTATCTCGAAGATTACATGACTTATTCATCATCACTAGCGTCATACGAACGAGTTATCTCTCAAACTTACAAATAACTAACTGCATAACAACATGATATGTGGTTCAAAAGTTATGGAACGAAAAGAAATTCAAAGACTATTTAAAACTATACCTGCTTTGATCAATATATGTGGCCTCAACATAATTTAAATGTGGTTTCGTACTATTTAACCGTTCTCGGTATCGCTCGTGATGAAATTGTTCGAAATTAAAAGTCATTTCTTTTATTTCGCTATTTCTTAAGCACTGACATTACGTGAAATTTCATATTTTATACTTCAATTACAACATCAATATTTTAGAACCCAAAGAGTGAATATACTTTTATTGGATTGAAGCGTCCATGTAAATCTATTTTTACAAATAATAAGTTGAGTGAGAAAGGCTGGGTCTGACCGCTAGGTGGATTAATTTACGTTTTTTTAGTTTTGTCGCGACTTTTCTGGGTTTTGCCCCACAGTGTACCCTCCTCGACGTATTCTTTCAGTCCTTTTGACAGCTGATACAGTGTCTGAAGTTCTCTGTACGCCGTCCGACTGTTTAAAATGATAAGACGAGCCTCGATATTCCTCTCGTCCAATATTCTCTTCGAGACTTCCACCGTCTCGCTTAGTATCAGGTCATTTGATAATGCCTGTGAAAAGTCATCATATGAAATGTTGACGAGTTGTTGCTCATCCTCGTCCTCAGCGATGTCCGCAATGTCTATGGCGCTCAAATCTTGTATTGTGCCGCTCAATTCATCTGAAGCGTTCTTCTGCTGCTCTAGCAGGCGTGTCTGCTGGCGCGTAATCATGGCTATCTGCCTGTGAGGTGAACTTTTATGCCCCTGACACGTCCCATATGACAAGCGTGACTAAAAATCGGCGACTATATTCTCGCTACCTTGTTTATACATGATGCTGCATTCCAAACCCTTCAACTTAAGTGGAGATGTCTCTTTGAGCCTCCAAATCGCTATGAGTGGTCTGTGTCCGTGATAAACTACTGACCAAAAATGTAATGTTTGAAATATTCTATGGCCCATACAATTGCCAATAGTTCCTTTTCTATGATATGATACCTGGTCTCTGCACCTACAAGAGCACGACTCGCGAATGCGATCGACCGGTGCATGGATTTTTCATTCGACAGGACGGCTCCAATGGCATAATTGCTAGCATCTGTCGTAATAACAAAAGTGTCTTGATAATCTGGCCGGGCTAAAACTGGCTCTGTAATCAGCGCGTTTCTAAGGAACTCGAACGCTTCCTGACATTTTTCTCCCCACACAAATTTAGCGTCTTTCTTCAACAAGTCATTCAGCGGCTTGCGCTACTCTGCGATGTTGGAGATAAACTTCCCGTAAAAATTTACTGTTCCCAAAAATGATCTTATACCTTTCACGTTTGTGGGTGGTTTGAGGCTCTGAATGGCCTTAATTTTTGCATTGATGGGTTTTAGGCCTTCTTCATTAACGACATGACCCAAATACTCCAGTTCCTTTTTAAAAAAACCTAAATTAATCCACCTAGCGGTCAGACCCAGCCTTTCTCATTCAAACTTTTATTTGTAAAAATAGATTTACATGAACGCTCAAATCCAATAAATGTATATTCACTCTTTAGGTTCTAAAATATTGATGTTGTAATCTATACATATAAAAATGTAGTCCGGTCTGTCTGTCTGTTTGATCCATATAGGCTCGAAAACTACCGAACCGATCGACGTGAAAACGGCCCCTCCCTCTTCTGGAAAGAAGGAGTCTTATACAAATGAAACATACATTTCTGCACAATTCAGGAACAAACCAAGCAAATGAAACCGAATTTGGCATGTGGATGTTTTAAAGGGTTATAAATATGTCCATAATGGTTCGACGTCCCTCCCTCTTCTGTAAGCACATGTTTCTGCACAAATTTTTGCACATCTCGCGAACTAATCAACTAAATGGAACCTTATTTGGCAGGTGAATGTTTTTAGTGGTAACAAATATGTTCCATAATCGACCTCAGGCGACATTTTGGATTGTAAGATGGCAACTTCCGGTTTCTGGAAAACAGCCAAAAATGGACAATTTCCACCCAATATAATAATATCCGGATAAAGAAAGATACACAGGAGCTAAATTCGACCACAGATACCATTTTGATTTTTAAAATGGCGACTTCCGGTTTCGGAAAAACAGCGGCAAACGACCAAATATTATAGGTATTTTCGGAATCGTAATGATGCACTGGAGCCACAAATCGAAAACAGCCAAAAATGGCCGATTTCCGTCTAACATGAGTATCTCCGGATCTAGAATGATACACAGCAGCTGAAATCGATCACAGACCCCATTTTGGATTCTAGGTTGGCGACTTCCGGTTCCTGGGAAACAGCGGAAAATGATCGAGTTACACCCAATATGGGTGTTTCTTCAACCAGAATGACGCTCAGAGGCCAGAAATTATCTCAAATACCATTTTGAAATCCAAGATGGCGACTTCCGGTTTGTGAAAAACAGCCGAAAATAACCAAAGCCATCCAATATGAGTACCGTAAACTGGGGTGACTTTGATCACTTTTTTGATTGTATCACAAATATTTTCAGAATATACTGAAAACAATATTCTTTAATATTTTTAAAATAAGTACTGGCATGCATTGAAAAAGATTCAGTCACTATTTCAAAAGTTTAGCAACAATTTTGCTGTTTTTAAATATGCTCTAAAAATTTTACACCAATATCATTCCGGGGTGACTTCGATCACTTCATTGTTTTGATGAATTTGGAGTAACACTTTGCTACTTTCACTAAATTGAACAGCTTTAAACGACTTAAACGAGTTTATAAATATGGAAAGCAATTTGGGGGTCATTGACATTCTACGTGAATAGTTTATAATGGCGAATGTCCAAGATTCATACAAAATTTTTAGAATATATATAAATGATTATTCACTGAGAGAGAAGGTGGTCTAAAATCGTCAAAAACTAGTCCACGAGGAATATGACTTATGAAATTGTCCAAATTTGCATGTTACTTCACGTCTTGGGTTTTTGTTAAGAAGAAATGTGTAATACGCTGTGGAGAAAATTGGGACTCAACATTGCCTTCGAGGAAAAACTTGCAAAAATAACAATAAAATGTATTGTTATAATATTTGTTCATCTTAAGATCTAACCTGGGAACAAAATAAAAACACTTTACGTATTGCAACTTGTTGTTTTGAATCTGCTAGAACCGATTGTTTGTATGCAACAAAAATCGCTAAAAATACACTTTATTTTCAAATAATGTTTTAGCATGAAAAACACTCTTTAAATAGCAGGAAATGCATGAATAGTAGCAATGCGAACATATATCCACACAATCAGTGAAGATTACGACAAATCCCAAGCACTACGAGCGCTTTTTCACCACATTTTCAGAAAAGAGGTATAGTGATCAAAGTCACCCCGGTGATCAAAGTCACCCCAGTTTACGGTATCTCTGGAACTAGAATGATGCAATGAGCTAACAATTGACCTCAGGCACCATTTTGAAATGCTAAATGTCAACACATAGGAACCAGCCAAAAATGACCAAATAATACTCAACATGGATATTTCCGTAATCGAGATGATGCATAGAAACCAAACATTGACCCTTGACACCATTTTGAATTTAAAGACGACCACTGTTAGTTTCTGGAAAACAACCAAAATAACTAAATACCTCCCAATATGAGTATTTCCGGTATCAGATTGATGCCAGAAAATCTGCTGAAAATGACTGAATATCACCCAATATGAATATATTCAGAATTAGGGCGATGTACAGAAGCCAAAAGTCGAGGATATTGTCATTTCGATAAAACCAATCATTTCAAACGATTTGTTATTGGACTTTGATCATATCCTATGGCCGATTCGTCGTGTATTTGCAGACTTTAAACCCATCGCAAGGAATCAATGAATTTGGAACGTTCAAATAGTACAAAACCACATTTAAATTATGTTGAGACTACATATAACAATCAAAGCAGGTATAGTTTTAAATAGCCTTTGAATTTCTTTTCTTTTCATAACTTTTGAGCCACATATCAAATTGTTATGAAGTTTGTTATTCGTAAGTTTGAGAGATGACTCGTTCGTAAGACACTAGTTATGTTCAAATAAGTCATGTGATCTTTGAAATAATAGACTTTCGTTATCAACAATTTAAAACATAACGGTGGCTTAAGTTCAATTATAATCAAATGAAATGGGAACGTATAGGGCAGCCAAACTTTGAAACCACGTGTTCAATCATGATTCATCAGTTAACCCTTAACTAGCCCGCTCATCTGATAATAATATTGATCAAATCGGTTTTGTAGTTTCTGAGATAATGAAGTTTCGTGATTTTCACAATTTGGTACTTCACAGACGAAGTTACAGTCCGATTACAATAAAATTCAATAGGGTGTTACGAGGCAGCTAGACTTATTAGTTGACACTAATTTTGTGGAAATCGGGTCAGCCATCTCTGAGAATAGTGAGTGAGTTCAAGTAGTCTTCGGAATATGTTCCTTTTCATAGCTGGATTTCACATTTTTTAACAAAACAGGCAAAGTAATAGTCTGATTGCAAAAAATATCAATAAGGTCTTATGGGGCAGCTAGACCTTCCAATTGACACTGATTTTATGAAAATCGGGCCAGCCATCTCTGAGAAACATGAGTGAGATTAAGTAGTCTTCAAAACACGTTTCTTGTCATAACTTTTGAACCACAAGTTCAATCTTTATTAAATTCGAAAGTTAAGGGTTTTTCAGGCAGCCCGTTCATTTGAAATCAATTTTGTTCAACTCAGATGTGTAGTTTTTGAGATATTGATGTTTCATGATTTTCACATTTGGATACATAACCTCTAAACTAAAAATCCGATTACAATGAAATTTAATAGAGTCTTATGGGACAATGAGACCTTTCATTTGCAATTAATTTCATGAAAATCAGTCCAGCCATCTCTGAGAAAAGTGAGTGAGAATGAAAATCTGCACATACACACACACACATACAGAAAATGCTCAGCTCGTCGAGCTGAGTCGAGTGATATATGCCATTCGGCCCTTTAGAGCACTTTTTTACTTTCGGTTTTGCAAGTGATTGCTATACCTTTCTAGGAGAAAGGCGAAAATAACGGTTCTATTTTTAAGTAATGTTTACGCAAAGCTTGTAATACTTTTCGCAAGCTATCATTATGGTCGGTGATAGTGTCACCGAAATCTATAATATCATCGAGGTAGACAAATGCTTTCACGTCCCCGATCTCAAAAAGAACAGTATTCATAAGTTTTTAGAATGTTGAGGGACTGTTCTTTAACCCCATCGGCATTCGTGTAAACTTGAAGTGGCCTTTGGGAGTGGAAAACGCCGTTTTAGCCGCATCTTGGCGGTCGATCGGGACTTGATAGAAACCTGATTTTAAATCAATTGAGGAGAAATATTTTGCTCCTCCAACATTATCCAATATGTCATTTATAAGAGGTATTGGGTATACAAACGGCTTGGTAACTTCGTTCAATAATGTAAAGTCCACCACAATTCGGAAACTTTTATTACCGTCAGCATCCGGTTTCTTTGGTACACATAACACCGGTGGAATCCAGGGACTAGTGCTGGGTCTAATAATACCCTGCGCCCTCATTTCATCGATTTCTTTATTAATGCGCCGTTTTGTGGCCTTCGGAAATCTATATTGCCGTTTATTGATAGGCACCTCCGATGAAGTTTCTATCGTGTGCAGAGTTGCCAATGTTCCAGTTTAAACTGGATTCTTCCAGTTTTTTTTCGAGTGATCCAATACAGTTGAATCCAGATCAAGAACAGTTGAATCCCAAAATCTTCCAGTATTTTCATATATTTTCCAGTTTCATCTAGATTTTTTTCACATAAGCTTCAGTTGGTTTTAGAAAAAAAAATAAAAACGTTAATTTGTTGTATTCTTAACGGCATTTTCAGTATTTCATTCTCGCGCGAAACACGGCCAAATTAAGGACTGCATGGCGGGGTTGAGATAAAAGCAAACTAATAGCAGATCCAACAGTTTGAAAATTGTTAGAAGAATTAAATACCAAGCGAGAGTGAACTCAGGAATAATTGAAATTGTTGCAACAGTTCTTTTGTTAAAAGTGAAATTGAAAAAAGTTTTTGCCTTTCTCCTAGAAAGGTATAACAATCACTTGCAAAACCGAAAGTATAAAAGTGCTCCAAAGAGCCGAATGGCATATATCACTCGACTCAGCTCGACGAGCTGAGCATTTTCTCTGAGTGTGTGTGTGTGTGTGTGTGTGTGTGTGTGTGTGTGTGTGTGTGTGTGTATGTGTGTGTATGTATGTGTGTATGTGCAGATTTTTATGCTCACTCACTTTTCTCAGAGATGGCTGAACCGATTTTCATGAAATCAATTGAAAATACCTTGGTGCCCCATAAAACTCTATTGAATTCCATGGTAATCGGATTTTTAGTTTAGAGGTTATGTATCAAAATGTAAAAACACGAAACATCATTATCTCAAAAACTACAATACCGATTTGAATAAAATTGGTTTCAAATGAACGGGCTACCTGAAAAACCCTCAACTTTCGAATTTTATAAAGTTTGAACTTGTGGTTCAAAAGTTGTGAAAAGAAATGTGTTTTGAAGACTGTTTAATCTCACTCATGTTTCTCAGAGATGGCTGGACCAATTCTCATAAAATCAGTGTCAAATGGAAGATCTTGTTACCCCATAAGACCCTATTGATTTGTTTTGCAATCGGACTATTACTTTGCCTGTTATGTTTTAAAATGTGAAATCCAGCTATGAAAAGTAAAATATTCACAAGACTACTTAAACTCACTTACTTTTCTCAAAGATGGCTGACTCGATTTCCACAAAATTAGTGTAAAATTAAAAGACTAGCTGCCTCATAACACCCCACTGAATTTTACTGTAATCGGACTGTTACTTCGTCTGTAATGTACCGAAATGTGAAAATTACGAAACTTAATTATCTCATAAAAAACACACATTCGATTTGAATAATATTATTATCAGATGAGCGGGCTAGTTAAAGGTTAACTGAACTCCGCCTGTTACGGTTCTCTTGATTCAGTTTAGCCTTTACGAATAGACTTGAATTATCAAGAACTGGAGCAGAGGGTCCAAAGCCCCTGTAAAGGAGGATGGTTGCAACAGCTCTTAACCATGGCTGTTGCGTAAAATCCAATGGTTAAAACCCCTAAGCTAAGGTGTTATGCGACCCGTGCCGATGGATGACAGGGTTTGGGGGGGGGGGGGTTAAGAGATACCCAGCCCTTAACGGAGCCTGTGGAGCACCAGGGCACCCTTCACAGTCATTAGCCCTTACTGCATCACGCAGGTCACTGATTAAGCGGACTCTTCTTTACCCAGCGACTCGTGGGAATTTTATGGATCACTTCAATTCAGTAAAGTCGGCCACCGGCAGCCTATCTTTGCCGGTACCTATGGACTTATCGGAGCGCAGTCCTATAAAAACAAACGCACCGAGCGGAACGGAGGAGATGGAGCATGGGGACGACTTCAACCTCGACAGCGAATCGCTGGACGGCGGACCCTCTGTTTCATCCCTAATCCTACGTTCTCCACAAGGGAATGACGAAAGTCAAATGGACTTAGTTCCCGATCCAGAGACAAGGCCCGATGACGAAGGGAAACCCGAATCATCGGCACCCCTTGTCCAGCGACTTTCTAACGCACAAAGGCGGCGACTGAGCAAAAATCTTCGCTCCAGTCTCCCGTACGAAGAAGCCAGGAAGCTGGCCCTCCTTCCGACAGAGCAGCTTGCTCAATCGAACCAAGTCGCCGTCAAGCGACAGCGGTCGGACGACTTGATGTCCCCAAACACCAATACTAAGTGTCCACAGCCTAAAAAACTGCGGAACGGCACTGGTTTGGGGTCATCGGGTTCGGAGCCGCCTCCGATGGCCACATATAGGGACATGGTGGAAGCAATGAGCCTTGCGGTTACTTCTGCTACCCACCCCAGCTCCCTACTCACAACGGATCAGCTTCAGGCTGTCCGGACCTCCATCCTCGATCACATTGCGGACCAGGAAAATCCAACCACCAAGCCCAAGTTTAACGGTTGCCATCTAAAAAATGGCTTCCTGCAACTTGCCTGTGCCGACAACGACACAGTGCAGTGGTAGGAAAGGCAGGTACCTTCTCTCGTACCGTGGGAGGGAGCACAGCTTCGTGTTTACCACATGAAGGATCTGCCGAAGGCCAGACGTTATGTCGGTTAGTTCGCTGACAGTGCGAACTCTCCAGACAAGAAGATTCTTCGTTCACTCCAGAATCAGAACGACCATCTCTCTACCAAAATGTGGCGAGTCTGTAACCGCAAATTGGTAAAGACCTCGGTCGAACTAGTTCTGGATATTGACGAAGAATCGGCCAAACTCGTTGAGCGTAGAAAGAATGAACTGCACTACGGTTTCGACAAAGCACGCATCCGAAAGGTAAGCGGAAGGCCGAACGTCACAGGCAGGAAAGATTCCGTCGCAATGTCAGGGAAGGTACGTGCGGGTAACTCCTCCGGGAGTACTCTGCCACCACCCAGGCAAAGCGATCCTGCGAATGGCCTGAAGGTTCGCGTGGGAAACTCCTCTGGGAGTGCCCCACAACCACCCAAACGCAACCCTGCGATTGGGAAGGTACGGGCAGGATGCTCCCCCGAGAGTGCCCTGTAACCACCCAAACAGCGAAACCCCGCGGCTGCTCGGACGGTTCCGCCGAAGACTCGCAAGACTGTGAAGCATCAACCATCACACACACACACCCTCCGGAGGCATAAACCGCCACAGTGTGCGCGACGACCTTCTGTTGCCAATCGACTGCTGCAACCGAAGCCGAACAGTGAGGAAGAGCAACTTCCATCAACCAGCCAAACCGCTGTTGGCAGCCGTCAGCCAATACCCGGATCATCTTCCGATTCGGACAAAGACGGCAACTTCACTGCAAAGTGAGCAGCCTTCGCTGCGTGCAAGCGAATCTCCATCACGCAAAAGGCGCCTCGGGTGTTCTTTGCAGGAGATTCGCCAAAGAGCAGCTAGCGGCTGCATTCATCCAGGAGCCGTGGATCAACGAATCCAAAGTTCTCGGACTTAACGCTCCTAACGGTAGGTTAATCTACTGTGATACGCAGTCCAAACCAAGGACTGCAATTCTGCTAAATAGAGAACTGAAATTTTTACCTATTACAGAATTTATCCAACGCGACGTCGTTGCCGTCACGGTTGAAGTACCGACAACCAGAGGAAAGCAGGAGATGGTTGTCGCGTCGGCTTACTTCCCAGGCGACCAAGGTTATATACCGCCAGCCGAAGTTGCTGCGCTCGTGCGGTACGGCAAGACCATCAGCAAGCCGTTTCTGATCGGCTGCGATGCCAACGCCCACCACACGATCTGGGGTAGCTCGGACACCAACACTAGGGGTGAGTACCTACTTGAATACCTTACTTCTAACGATGTCAATGTATGTAATGTAGGGAATAACCCCACGTTTATTAACGCTATCAGACAGGAGGTCCTTGATCTCACTCTACGTAGCGCCTCCATTTCTGAAAGGATTAAAAATTGGCATGTCTCCGATGAACCAATTTGTCGGACCATAACCACATCGTTTTTAATATAGAGGCTAACCCTCTGAAAAGAGAGCTGTTCAGAAATCCTAAGAATACAGATTGGGAATCCTTTGAGGAACACCTAATCGATTCACGAACTTTCAGTTATAGCAACATTCGAAATTCAGTTGACCTGAATTCGGCAGCAAATGATCTACAAAACAGAATCATGGATACTTTCGACGCTAACTGTCCACTGACACAGCGGTCAGTATGCCGTGACGTACCCTGGTGGAATGATCAACTTAGTGACCTTCGTCGGGAAACTAGGCGGTTGTTCAACAGGGCAAAAGACACGTCTAACTGGGACGAATACAGGGCGTCCCTCACTAAGTACAACGCCGAGCTACGCAAGGCTAAACAGAAATCCAGAGTTAGTTTCTGTGAAAGAATCCAAACTCTGCTGGATGCTACGCGGCTCTAAAAGGCGATGTCCAAAGACCATACTAACGGTTTAGGACAAGTGAGGAAAGAGGATGGATGCCTCACTATCACTACCAAGGAAACGCTGGAGGTTCTTATGAACACCCACTTTCCTGGATCGACAGAGACCGAAGAACTGTATAGTGATGGGTCGCGGCAGGACAATTCGAGACATATGGCGTCTCGGGAGTCCATCCTGCTGGCCCGTCGACTGTTTACGGAAGCTTCAATAGGTTGGGCTCTAAGCTTATTCAACCCTATGAAGTCTCCAGGTCCAGACGGCATACTACCCATCTTTCTACAAAAATCGGCCGCAGTTATCATGTCCGAACCCATCAACCTCTTCAGAGCCAGCTTTATCCTGGGCCATATTCCGGATAACTGGATGAAGGTGAAGGTAGTGTTTATCCCCAAAGTTGGAAGAAAGGACCAAACCCTACCTAAAACTTTCAGACCCATAAGTCTGACTTCATCACTTCTCATGTTGATGGAGAAAATAATGGATAAATATATCCGTGATGAGTTTCTTAAAGACTCCCCGCTGAATAGGAACCAACATGCCTATCAAAGCAGCAAGTCAACAGAAACTGCTCTTCACAGCTTATTGATGTTGATTGAAAAGTCCCTGAGTTATCAGGAGACGGCGCTATGTGCCTTTCTTGATATTGAAGGGACCTTCGATAACACGTCCTTTGCATCAAATAATACGGCTCTCTCCAATAAGGAAATCGACCACACTTCAAGGAGCTGGACACACGCAATGCTCTCTAGCAGAGTGATCACAGCAGCCTTGGGAGATTCGTCTGTAACAATGTCAGTGATCAAGGGATGCCCGCAAGGAGGAGTTCTCTCCCCCTTGTTATGGTCACTAGTTGTCGACGCACTTCTCAACAAGCTTTCACAGCTTGGTTACGAGGTCATTGGATACGCCGATGTCTTCGTCCTCATCGTCAGAGGTAAAGATGACGCAACTCTGTCGAACCGAATGCAAACGGCTCTGAATACCACCATGTCATGGTGTTTACAGGAGGGTCTAAACATAAACCCCTTAAAAAACAGTCCTAATTCCATTCGGCAGACGAAGGAAGATCTCTATCACTCCTCAAATACTGAATGGAGTTAGACTGGGCTTCAGCAATGAAGTCAAATACCTCGGAATTATTCTGGACATGAAACTGAACTGGTCTGCACAACTGCATCATGCCGCTAAGAAAGCGATTTCAGCGATCTGGGCCTGCAGAACTCTGTTCGGTAAAACCTGGGGACTGAAACCAGACTTGGCACTCTTGTCTTACAATACCATTGCCCGACCAAGAATCACCTATGCTCCCCTAGTGTGGTAGCCTAAGGTGAGCGAGGTGACTGCGCAAGCCAAACTCGAAAAAGTTCAAAGACTTGCATGTCTTTCGGTTACCAGCGCTATGAAAACTCCAACTGCAGCCATGGAAGCTATGCTTTGGCTACTACCTCTACATCTTCATGTGAAAAAGGAAGCAGAGCTTGGCGCTCTAAGGTTGCAAAGGTGGAAAACTATACTTGAAGGAGACCAAAACGGCCACCTTCGCATACTCAGGGAGTTCAAACTAACTCCGCTATTAACCACAGTCTCCGACTGGATGGACGTTAGGACCAACATGGATATTCCATATAGAGTGATTGAAACAAACCGCTCTATGTGGAACAATGGAGGGCCTAATGTTCCATCTGGCATCGTCAGTTTTTATACGGATGGCTCGAAAATGGGATCCCTAACGGGATCTGGTATATACGGACCCGATATCAGGGAAAAGTTTTCCCTGGGAAAATGGCCCACCGTTTTTCAAGCAGAGGTATATGCCATATATATCTGCGCAAAAATATGTCTGCAACGCAACTACAGACATGCGAAAATCGGTTTATTCTCGGACAGTCAAGCAGCACTACTAGCACTTAAGTCCATCAAATGCACCTCCAGACTTGTTTGGGAATGCATTGAAACTCTACGGAAACTTTCCCGACAGAATTCAGTTTTTCTGTTTTGGGTGCCCGGACACTGCACAATGGTCCAGAAACCAAATTTAGGGGGAAATTTGGGTCTAGAGCTCTATGGCAATGTTTTAGAGAAAAACTTTCTTCTACAAAGTTGTTACATATGATAACGCGCTTATTGAAAAATTATTAAAAATTAGGGTAACCAAAATTTTTGAAGCAATCAACTATCTAACTTTTTTATCTTTGAAGATAGAAGAAAAACTTTTTTTTTTCTTCATCTATAGTTTATTTGACACGGCACAAATACAATTCAATGTTTAACGGCGCCAATTATATCTGGTAGCTTACTCTCTAAAGTATCTTAATAACTAAAAGCAAATTTTTCATCCTCGCTGCCGACTACGAGCTGAAACTAAATCTAACTTAAAGCTAGAATATTTTGCATTAAAAGCACAGGTTTGCTGTTTGATGGTTTTCATTGCCATAGGTAAGCAGCATATTAAATTTGTTCCGCTGCTGGGCCAAGATATTACGGACTGGCATATTGGGTTGTTTCCATCGGGCCTTGAGAGTATCGTGCGGGTCTGATTGCTGTTTCCGGATCCGGGGTCTCAACGTGTTCTTGTCGTTTGGTTGGATGTAGGCGGAAGGGGATAGGACTAAACTAGGGCGTGGATGGATTTCAGGAAAACGTATATAAGGGACATGTAGGATAGGTCACGGCTCGCCAAGACATCACGAACAGGAACAGCCGGCTGCTCACCTTCGGCCTGCAGGGAAGCTATTAATCTAGACCTGGCGTCACGGTGTACAGGGCATGACCAAACAACTTGCTCTATGTCGTGATAACCTTCACCACAGGCACAGATACCACTCTCCCCGAGCCCAACACGACGGAGATGCGCGTCAAATCTATAGTGATTGGACATAAGCCGGGACATCACGCAAATGAAATCCCGACTTACATCCAACCCCTTGAACCACGGGTTCGTCGATACCTTGGGGATTATAGAATGTAACCACCTTCCCAGTTCCCCCTTGGTCAAAGAATTTTGCCAACTGATGATCGTATTCTGACGTACAAATGCGAAAAATTCATTAAAGGCAATTGGTCTTTCATAAATATCACCGTTTGTTGCGCCCACCTTAGCCAAAGAGTCCGCTTTCTCATTACCCGGTATCGAGCAGTGAGAAGGGACCCACGCTAAGGTAATCTGAGTAGATTTTCGGATAAAGCACTCAGATGTTCTCGTATTTTCCCCAGGAAATACGGAGAGTGCTTAACATCTTTCATCGATCGGAGAGCCTCAATGGAACTGAGACTGTCCGTAAAGATGAAATAATGGTCCGGGGGCATTTTTTCGATAATCCCTAGGGTGTACTGAATTGCAGCTAATTCTGCGACGTAAACAGAAGCAGGATTATCGAGCTTATGGGAGACGGTTAAATTGTTACTGAAGATACCGAAGCCAGTGGACCCATCAAGAAGTGATCCGTCAGTGTAGTACATATTGTCGCAGTTGATGTTCCGATATTTATTGGAAAAATTTTTAGGGATCTGCTGCACGCGTAAATGATCCGGGATTCCACGAGTTTCTTCTATCATGGATGTATCGAAAAACACAGTAGAATCAGAAGTATTTGATAAGTCGACACGATTTGGAATATTCGAAGAAGGGTTAATATTTTGGGACATGTGATTGAAATACAATGCCATAAAACGGGTTTGAGAATTAAGTTCGATTAACCTTTCAAAATTTTCAATCACGGGACGGTTCAAGACCTCACATTTGATTAGAATACGAGAAGACAGGCTCCAGAAGCGGTTTTTCAATGGTAGTACTCCAGCTAAGATCTCCAAACTCATCGTATGGGTCGATTGCATGCAACCCAAGGCGATACGCAAACAACGATATTGTATTCGCTCCAGTTTGATCAAATGTGTGTTTGCTGCGGAGCGGAAGCAGAAACACCCGTACTCAATAACAGACAGTATCGTTGTTTGGTAAAGCCTTATAAGGTCTCCTGGGTGGGCTCCCCACCATTGTCCGGTTATTGTACGAAGAAAATTCACTCTTTGTTGACATTTTTTCATCAGATACCTCACGTGACAACCCCAGGTGCCTTTAGAGTCGAAACAGATACCAAGATATTTGTGTTCCAAAGCCTGAGAAATCGTTTTACCCATTAATTGTGTTTGAAGCTGAGCAGGTTCAAGCTTCCTAGAAAAAACTACTATCTCAGTCTTCTCCGGAGAGAATTCGATACCTAGCTGTAAAGCCCAAGCAGACAAATTGTCCAAGGTATCTTGCAATGGTCCTTGCAAATCAGCAGCTTTGGCTCCTGTAATAGAGATTACACTGTCGTCTGCAAGTTGTCTTATCGTGCATGAATTTGCCAGACATTCGTCGATGTCATTTACATAAAAGTTGTAGAGAAGGGGGCTTAAACATGAGCCCTGGGGAAGACCCATGTAGCTAATGCGAAAAGTTGCCAAATCGCCGTGCTCAAAATGCGTGTGCTTTTCGGACAACAAATTGTGCAAAAAATTGTTCAAAATTGGAGAAAATCCTTGTCGGTGAAGTTTGCCCGAAAGAATGTCAATGGTCTAAACGACGGAGTATCATTTTTTCCATCAATTTCCGGATACAGGATAGCATTGCAATCGGCCTATAAGAGTTGTGATCAGAAGCTGGTTTCCCTGGTTTTTGGATGGCGATCACCTTCACTTGCCTCCAATCCTGCGGTACAATGTTTTGCTCCAGGAACTTATTGAACAAGTTCAACAAGCGCCTCTTGGCATTGCCGGGTAGATTCTTCAACAAGTTGAATTTGATTCTATCTAACCCAGGCGCGTTATTGTTACAGGACAGAAGGGCAACTGAAAATTCTGCCATCGTAAAAGGTGATTCTATCGCGTCGTGGCCCGGAGACGCATCGCGAACAATGTTTTGCTCAGGAACAGAGTCCGGACATACTTTCCTGGCAAAATCAAATATCCACCGACTTGAAGACTCCTCGCTTTCGTTGACCGTTACGCGATTCCGCATTTATCGGGCTGTGTTCCAAAGAGTGCTCATCGATGTCTCCCTCGACGTCTCGTTCACGAACCGACGCCAATATCCGCGTTTCTTTGCTTTAGCCAGGCTTTTAAGCTTGGTATTAAGCTCCGAATACCGTATATAGTCGTCGGGTATACCTCCCTTCTGGTAGGCCAAAAACGCATCGGATCTTTGCGTGTAGACATCGGAGCACTCTTTATCCCACCACGGAGTTGGAGGCCGCTCTTTGATCGTTACGCCGGGATATTTCTTCGTTTGGGCTTGCAACGCGGCGTCGAGGATTAAGCCCGCGAGGAGGTTGTATTCTTCAAGTGGTGGGTGATGTTGAATCGACTTGTTACCGGACATTTGGTTCAAATGGAACGGTAACGAATGTGAGACGTTTTGGTGTGGGTTTTTGTAAAATTAAATGTTAGAGGGTAAATTTTAGTATGTAAGGTAGATTAAGTAAAGTAGTTTTTTTTTGTTTTCTGGCTCTTTTTTGTTAATTGTTGTTTGTTTAATTTTGTTTGCTGACTCATTTTGTATTTTTGTTTAACATAGTGTAAGTGTACTAACCCATAAACCAATTCTAACCGATAATTAGGCTTCGAAAAATTGCGGAAAAGTACTCGATGTGAACGTTACCGTTTGAGGAAGTGAGGGGCACTGTCTAAAATGCAATCCCTGGGCCCGTAAAAGAGACCTTCCGTGTCCACCCCGGAACATCCAAACCAGGTGTTGGGGCTTAGCACGAAGGCACTACAGCCTCCGTAAAACATAGCCCAGGGAAGGGACAGCCTCACTCCCTCAACGGTAATAGCCCCCGATTTATATATATATATATATATATATATATATATATATATATATATATATATATATATATATATATATATATATATATATATATATATATATATATATATATATATATATATATATATATATATATATTTACATTTTATATATACATTTGTAACGGAAAGACCGCAACGAAAAAAGACGGCAAAAGTCAGCACTAATATACCCACCCCTTAAAACGATCCAGAAATGTTTATACCACTTGTGCAACTGCACGAAAAATTGGTATCCGGTATGGAGATAGGAGAGTGAGAGAGAGGACAAGCGAGAGAGAGAGAGAGGACAAGATCGGGAAGGTGACAGATCGAGAACAGATAGTCGGAAGATAGCCATCAAGAAAGACAGTCACGAAAATTCGAGTTTGGACGAAAAATTGGAAGAGATAGTTGAAAAGGTGATAAAAGTTGGAAAAAGTGGTGACAACTTTGGTCAGCCAGAGTTGGCGGTCGAGCCAGAGGGCTATCTAGAGCAGTGCCGAGGATCAACGTTCATCAGTGGGCGACTACCGGGAGCCGTCATTCTCTCCCCTGTGGACTTCACCACTAGGCCACGAGGGGCCGTCACCAACTCCCCTGCGGTTACACCTTTACCGCCGTTCGAGCACGTGGGCAATTGTGGAGGCGATCCACCTGGCGCTAAGGCCTTCTACCCTGCGGCAGCGGATCTTCCGTGTGAGCCGTGTGCTACTTCTGGCATCCCGGGTAAGCCGTGGGATTCTACGGAACCATCGACAACATCCGGAACGCATGTCTTCAAGGTATGTCCCTCTCCTCTTCTTCTGTGCGTCGTTCATCAATGGGCCCCAACGATCGTCGTTTAGCGCTACATCGATGATTGTGAATAAATAGTATATAGCATGAATTCCCCTTTTTTTATATAAAGAGCCAGTTACCCTTCCCTTAACGTCTCTGAGTCGTTCCGCTTCGCTAACGGTAAGTCGTCGGGTTGCATGAGTCCCCCTAAAGTCGGTTGCCGACCCTGAGAGAACCCCATAAAGAGCTAGCCGGGTTGAGTGAGAACATGCGTTACTTATAATTGGCGATCCTCGTAAAATAAAATATTCTAATCTTCTATTAGAATATTTTACCCGGATGTGGGGAGACTCGAGAACAATTTGTCACTTGTCTCGATCATTTGCGCTGTGATTCTTTTCTTTGAAGTTTTAGCAGGAAGTGTAAGCTGTTTGAACCATCGGGAAAATAGGTAGAAACTGGTCGAAAGTTAGGTTAAATTTGATATCGTTCGGAAAGAATAACGCACCCCCTCGAGTTTTGGTACACGTGGTAGAAGATCAGGGAGGATATTCGTACTGAAACAATAGAAAGTATTGCATGAAATTTAGTAAAGAGTGATGAAAAATACAAAAATGTTCTCTAGAGAGAACGTGAATCAGAAATATTCAGAATTGCGAGTAGATTTTTTGGATGGAGATGAATTAGAAGAGGAGTTAAGTATGAGGCAGATAATCGTTACCGGAGACAGGAGTATGTCACGTTTGAGACGCATGTTGCGCGACGCGATAAAGCAGGAAAAAGAGCATTGTTTCAAGGACAGAATTTTACTCCGTAATCTGTTGCAAGAATTAGAAATCTGTGAATCTAAATTAGACAAATTTGAAATGTCGGCAAAAACGAGCAAGAATGTAGCTCCCAAAAACCATTCACTTTTATTACATTTAGCTAATCGATTAATGCTAGTCTCGAATAATTCGGACTCAGCAGAACGGCAACAAGCAGAAGAAATGATAGTTAGAATTATTGATCGTCTAAACCAATATTTTGGAGATAGCGATGTGCAAAACGTGGTAGTCACAAGCTCTCAGCAAGATAACCAGCAAACAGATCCGCAGAAACATTCTCCCAAAATTGTCTGAACCCCTGGAAGAGGAAATCATGGATTGTTTAAAAAGGTTAGGGTTTTCGGATACTACTAGCGAATCGACAAGCATGGATAATTTCCGCGACACGCTGTGTGCTATTGAAACGGAACTTAAATTGTTACGAAAATATAGGGCCGAACATGAATCGTTAACAAGAGCTGTGTCGAACCAAATTTCGAACAGACAGAAGGCAATAAGTTCGAATGATGCGGTGGTCGTAAGCCACCCGACAGTACCAGTGAGTTATACAGGCACTATTTCAAAGTTATCGTCCTCCGTTACTACTTACTCCACTTTTACAACCCAGTATTCGCGACCAATACCAACCCCTGTGATACAAGCGGGAAGTCTAGGGACATATAGCACGATCACCGGGAATAGGTACCCACTTGGAGGTAACAACGTGGGGGAATTACCAGCGACCGCGTGTTCCACTGCTTATGTGAACTCTGAAAGCCACAATGGAAATGTGAACCCTGTGTTTGCGGTTGGGTATCAAAATCCGGTGAATACGCTAAACCAACTGTTTAACATCCCACAGGTAGCCGTTAGCTCTGATAGGCCACCAATTCCTTACACTACCGTATCTTATCCAGCATGGCCCATAACCACTACATATGTGCCACCCGCGCCAATACCACAACCCCAAATTTCGAACTCGTCCCACCGGACGCTTCCAGTGTCCCAATGGAATATTGAAAAATATTCAGGCACAGACCAGGGAGCTAAGCACAATGAATTTTTGGCACTGGTTGAACAACTTTCTTTGTCAGAAAGAGTTTCGGAAGACGAACTGTTTGACTCGGCTTTCCATCTCTTTACGGGGCCAGCGGCCAGTTGGTATATGTCTATGCGCTCGAGCCGTAGTTTACAAAGCTGGTCTCATTTGGTTTACGAACTTCGGAAAACTTTTAGGCACCCGGAACTCGACTCTATGATGTGATCACGTGTGTATCAAAGGTTACAGCAGAAAAATGAAACGTGTCAGCATTATTATTTCGATGTAGAAAAATCCATGACCATGGATGATCAGGAAAAGTTGGAAATTTTAAAGCGAAATCTTCGACGCGATTACAAGAAAGCACTTCTTTGGAAACCGATAAGAAACTTACCTGAGTTGGTGGAGGCAGGGCATTTGATAGACGCTTCTAACTTTTCACTATACCCAGCGGTATTAGGAAACGAAAGATCCGTCAACGTTGTGACTCAAAGAAACGGTCAGTCGTTTCGGCAGTCCAGTGGTAACCAGTCACATCAAGACCAGAACAGCTCTGAGGGAAGTAAAATAGCCAAAACAAAACCCGATACTTTCGGAAAAACCAGAACTGACACGTTAGCTAGGGAAACGGAATCTAGAGCCCCTGGGACAAAACGATTAGGTCTAGACGATCCTCAAGAAGGATTTTCTAAGCCTCGAAGAACTATCGATTACCTGGTGACTGGATTCAAACCAGTCCCAGCGGACGTCTGCTTAAATTGTCGTCAACCGAATCACCAGGTAGAGCAATGCCGATCACTTAAAGGTCTTATATGCTACCTCTGTGGATTCAAAGGATTTGACACACAGCATTGTCCATATTGCCAAAAAAACGATCGCCAGACGACCGAAAGTCGCCGGTCGTCCGACAAGTCCGCGTAAAACCGTTTAAATCAACCGCTCATCAAGATTATTGGGAAGAAGTTGACCCTGCCTGGTATAGGTCTTCTTACCCACAAATTTTAGAGATTTGTATACCGAATCTCAACGATAACAGACCCTACGCGTGGGTCAGTGTTAATAATATTAAAATAATGGGACTCTTAGACTCCGGTAGTAATAGAACTCTAATTAGCAAAAATTTATTCCAACGTTTGCGTCACTACAATTTGAAAAAGCCCACCGACCAATTGCAATTGCGAACGGCGGACGGAGGCCAACTAAAAATAGTAGGAGAAATCTACCTTCCATTTAAGATGGATGGTCAAGTAAAGGTGGTACCTACACTAGTAGTAGAAGACTTAGTCGTCGATTGCTTACTAGGAATGACCTTCTGGTCCTGTTTCAATATATATCCTCAAGTGCAGCAATGTGTACTTACCCAGGAAGACATCAGTCAAAGCCAACCACTAAAATCTTCCATACTTACCGCAAACGAAAGCGAGGCACTTGAGCAAATAAAACTAATGTTTAAAGTAGCCAAAGCAGAAACTTTGCCCACCACTCCACTAATAAAACACACGATTGACATTATGGATGAATGGAAAGCTAAAGCCCCCATTCGCCAATTTTCATACACCATGTCCCCTAAAATCCGCGAAAAAGTGGCAGACGAGCTAGACCGAATGCTTAAATTAGGAATTATAGAACGCTGCCACTCCGATTGGTCACTCAATGTTGTACCAGTAATTAAACCATCCGGAAAGGTGCGGCTATGTTTGGATGCACGCAAAATAAACGAACGCACAATTAGAGATGCGTATCCTTTGCCCCATCCAGGCAGAATTTTAAGCCACTTGCCAAAAGCACGATACCTGAGCACCATTGATTTGTCTGAGGCTTTCCTCCAGATCCCTTTGGAGAAACAATCCAGGCGATACACGGCGTTCAGCATTCAGGGCAAGGGCATGTTTCAATTTACCCGACTCCCTTTTGGTCTGGTAAATAGTCCAGCCACCCTCTCCAGTCTCATGGATCAGGTTCTAGGACACGGGGAACTAGAGCCCCAGGTGTTCGTGTACTTAGACGACGTGGTCGTCGTGAGTGAAACTTTTGAGCAGCATTTAAAGCTGTTGCGAGAGGTAGCACGGCGCTTGTCAAATGCAAACCTTTCGATAAATCTGGAAAAATCGCGATTCGGGGTTGAAGAGTTGCCATTCTTAGGATATCTCTTATCAACGGAAGGGCTACGGGCTAACCCTGAAAAAGTTAGGGCCATCGTCGAATACGACCGACCTAACACTATTACGAAACTAAGACGATTTCTTGGCATGGCCAACTACTACCGCCGATTCATCGACGATTTTAGCGGTATTACCGCCCCGCTATCTGACTTACTTAAAACTAAAGCGAAAATTTTGGGTTGGAACGAAGAAGCTGAAAGAGCCTTCTGTTCCATTAAAGAAAAATTGACCACTTCTCCCATATTAGTCAGCCCGGATTTTGAAAAAGAATTCACTGTGCAGACGGACGCCAGTGATGTAGCCGTGGCCGGTGTACTAACGCAGGACTTCGATGGGCAAGAAAAAGTCATCGCCTATTTTTCTCACAAGCTGACAACTCCTCAAAAGAACTATCATGCTTGTGAGAAAGAAGCGTTAGCTGCCTTGTTGTCGATCGAAGCCTTACAAGGGTACATTGAAGGTTCCCATTTTACGCTCATCACTGACTCGTCGGCCCTGACTCACATTTTGAGGACTAAATGGAAAACGTCGTCTCGTTGCAGTCGGTGGAGTCTAACTCTGCAACATTATGACATGACCATCGTCCACCGCAAGGGGAAAGAAAATGTGGTCCCGGATGCGTTGTCCCGCTGTGTAGCACTAGTTACCACCCGATCCGCTTCCGCTTGGTTTGAGGAACTGAAACAAAAAGTGTTAAAACAACCGGATAAATATCTTGATTTTCAAATGATCAATGGCGCCCTATATAAATATGTACCCACCCCGAATCACCCCTGCGATTACAAATTTGAATGGAAGTTAGTCGTCCCTCCTGAAGAGAGAGATAGCATTATCAAAGAAAGCCATAATCAGTCGATGCATATTGGCGTTGAAAAAACGTTGGCCAAGATTCGACAAAAGTATCATTGGCCACGTCTAACTTTAGATGTTAAAGAATATATAAAGAACTGTGTTACCTGTAATGATGTAAAAGCCGCAAATGTACCTGTGATTCCGAAGATGGGTGAACAAAGAATAGTAACCCATCCTTGGCAAATAATCGCAGCGGATTATATTGGCCCGCTTCCTCGAAGTAAGTCGGGAAATCAATATATTTTAGTAGTGATGGATTTGTTCAGCAAGTGGGTGATGCTAAGACCTGTGCGTAAAATCAGCAGCAGCGGCCTCTGTTCCATCTTGAAAAGCCAATGGTTTTCACGATTTTCCACCCCCGAAACTACAATTACAGATAATGCTTCCGTGTTTCTGTCACGCGAGTTTAAATTACTTCTAGAGCGATTCCAGATTCGCCATTGGTTGAACGCTAAATACCACTCGCAAGCGAATCCCGTCGAGCGGGTTAATCGAACCATCAATGCCGCGATACGCACCTATGTCAAAACCGACCAAAGGCTTTGGGATAGCCGTCTAGCGGAGATCGAAACCGTTATAAATACAACCGTTCACTCGGGCACTGAATTGACACCGTTTTTTGTCATTCATGGACACGAAGCTTTTCTCAAAGGAACCGATCACAGTTGGTTTACGAATAAAAAAGATCCTACTCCAGAGCAGCGCGTCGAGGTAAAGAAGGAACTATTCCAACGTATTTACGATTTGGTGAAAACTAATTTGGAAAAAGCTCATAACTCAGGAAAAGCACTGTACGATTCTCGTCATAAGAAGTCTGCAGAACCTTTTCATGTTGGTCAAACCGTGTATCGGAGAAATATGAAGCAATCTTCAGCCTCTGAACGGTACAATGCCAAATACGGTCCGATGTATCTCGCTGCCAGAGTCAAGGCACGTGTAGGTAATTCCTCCTACGAGTTGGAAGATACCAACGGTAAAAACCTGGGAGTGTGGCCAGCTGCCCACTTAAAACCAGGATAATTTATTAAGTACACAATACGGAAAAATCATTTTACACTTCACGTTGGAAAAACGTTATTTGGTAATCGTTGATTCGCTAGTATCCTAAAAGGAAAACAAAAACACTTAGCCACTTAGAATTAGGGTTAGATAATATTACCATCGTCACGCAGTCTGTTTGTTAGCTTTGTCAGCAATCCCTGTCTATCGTGAACGGCCATCCCACTTTGTTCATGATGGTCCTCGGTTCAGGATAAAATTTGCACGATTAATTCCCTCGTAGAGACGATTTTGGTCCAGCAAAGCCAACGTGTTCCTCTCAGCTCCGTTCAGATGGAAAACTTTTGACAATGTTTATATGCACATGGCATTATTATTGACAAAGGTCATCGCAGATAAATTTCGTGTAGTTAGGGTTACCGGCGAGAAGCCAGAATCGGTTTACATCTCTATTTTGATTGGTAGCGAATGTTTAAACGAAAAATACTGGTATAAGAGATTAAGCTCTCCATTCAATACATACTTTTGACATGGTTGAAGCAAAATTGTAAGGAAAATATTTATTAGGTTTGAGCCATATCAGGCCTTGGTAAAAATTGGAAGAACTAAGGTTTTGCTGGAGACCAGAGTCTAACAACGTTGATGGTCAGTAGCAGGTCCTCTCTGATCAAGAGTGATACTGGAAACAGTGCGGAGTTGAAGTGATTCAATACTGATGCCATATGACCCCGAAACTTTTAGTTCAACCAGTATTACCGGGCCGATAGGCCCCCCCGTTTATAAGGCAGAAATCGATGGCCTTAGTAGAAGATAATGAGAGCAAGTGACTAGATGTACGAAGGTCCCTGGTGTTTAGAATTAGGACTAGAATGGAATGAATGAGTTAATGGAAATGAATATAAGAATGAATGAGAATAAGGCGGACGCATCGAATGAATGAAACTTGAACTCGAAGAATGAATAAGCGGATAGACAAATTTTTTTTCCCAGCTAAATGCGTGGGAGTTCGATAGATATTGTGGTGAGAGTAGACGACCTTATCTCCCATGTTTAGTAAAACGAGAGGGATACAGTGAAGGAGAAATTCGGAAACTACGCGGGAATATAATCGAGAGAAGGATATTTTACAGGATTTTCGGCAAGTTGTAGGAACGTATTATGTTGGTCCAGCTTAGCATTTTTATAGTTAGAGCGGATAAGAAGGAATCACCCGGATTTGGTAAAGGCATGTAACGAAAAATTAACTTCGTAACTTTTCTACGCGGTCCCGGGGAGAATTGTTACCGGACATTTGGTTCAAATGGAACGGTAACGAATGTGAGACGTTTTGGTGTGGGTTTTTGTAAAATTAAATGTTAGAGGGTAAATTTTAGTATGTAAGGTAGATTAAGTAAAGTAGTTTTTTTTGTTTTCTGGCTCTTTTTTGTTAATTGTTGTTTGTTTAATTTTGTTTGCTGACTCATTTTGTATTTTTGTTTAACATAGTGTAAGTGTACTAACCCATAAACCAATTCTAACCGATAATTAGGCTTCGAAAAATTGCGGAAAAGTACTCGATGTGAACGTTACCGTTTGAGGAAGTGAGGGGCACTGTCTAAAATGCAATCCCTGGGCCCGTAAAAGAGACCTTCCGTGTCCACCCCGGAACATCCAGACCGATGTTGGGGCTTAGCACGAAGGCACTACAGCCTCCGTAAAACATAGCCCAGGGAAGGGACAGCCTCACTCCCTCAACGGTAATAGCCCCCGATTTATATATATATATATATATATATATATATATATATATATATATATATATATATATATATATATATATATATATATATATATATATATATATATATATATATATATATATATATATATATATATATATATATATATATATATATATATATATATATATATATACATTTGTAACGGAAAGACCGCAACGAAAAAAGACGACAAAAGTCCGCACTAATATACCCACCCCTTAAAACGATCCAGAAATGTTTATACCACTTGTGCAACTGCACGAAAAATTGGTATCCGGTATGGAGATAGGAGAGTGAGAGAGAGGACAAGCGAGAGGGAGAGAGGACAAGATCGGGAAGGTGACAGATCGAGAACAGATAGTCGGAAGATAGCCATCAAGAAAGACAGTCACGAAAATTCGAGTTTGGACGAAAAATTGGAAGAGGTAGTTGAAAAGGTGATAAAAGTTGGAAAAAGTGGTGACAACTTTGGTCAGCCAGAGTTGGCGGTCGAGCCAGAGGGCTATCTAGAGCAGTGCCGAGGATCAACGTTCATCAGTGGGCGACTACCGGGAGCCGTCATTCTCTCCCCTGTGGACTTCACCACTAGGCCACGAGGGGCCGTCACCAACTCCCCTGCGGTTACACCTTTACCGCCGTTCGAGCACGTGGGCAATTGTGGAGGCGATCCACCTGGCGCTAAGGCCTTCTACCCTGCGGCAGCGGATCTTCCGTGTGAGCCGTGTGCTACTTCTGGCATCCCGGGTAAGCCGTGGGATTCTACGGAACCATCGACAACATCCGGAACGCGTGTCTTCAAGGTATGTCCCTCTCCTCTTCTTCTGTGCGTCGTTCATCAATGGGCCCCAACGTTCGTCGTTTAGCGCTACATCGATGATTGTGAATAAATAGTATATAGCATGAATTCCCCTTTTTTATATAAAGAGCCAGTTACCCTTCCCTTAACGTCTCTGAGTCGTTCTGCTTCGCTAACGGTAAGTCGTCGGGTTGCATGAGTCCCCCTAAAGTCGGTTGCCGACCCTGAGAGAACCCCATAAAGAGCTAGCCGGGTTGAGTGAGAACATGTGTTACTTATAGACTCGACCGCTTTTGAAATCATTTCCTCGTATAACTCCCAATCGACATTCCGTGTGAGGTCATACGGAATGTCAATTGGTCGCATGCGAGTTGACCCGTTTGTAATTGAAATAAGAATAGGCAGATGGTCGCTACCGTGAGGATCGAGGATTACCTTCCATGTGCAATCCAACCGTAGCGACGTCGAACATAAGGATAGATCCAGAGCGCTTGGGCGCGCTGGAGGTTTCGGGATACGTGTCATTTCACCGTTGTTTAAAATAGTCATGTCGAAGTCATCGCAAAGGTAATAGATTAAAGAGGAGCGGTTATCATTGTAAGGGGAACCCCAAGCCACACCATGAGAGTTGAAGTCTCCAAAAATCAAACGTGGCGAGGGAAGAAGTTCTATTAAATCAAAGAGCAGCCGTTGCCCAACCTGTGCTCTGGGAGGAATATATATTAAGGCAATACAAAGCTCTTTACCTTGTATTGTCATTTGACATGCGACAACTTCGATGCCTGGAATCGAGGGGAGGTTAATACGATAGAAAGAATAGCACTTTTTAATCCCTAAAAGTACTCCTCCATATGGGGTGTCTCGATCAAGGCGAATAATAATATGAATATCATGGAAGTTGAGATCAATATTTGAAGTTAG
Source organism: Wyeomyia smithii (assembly GCF_029784165.1). Classification (NCBI taxonomy): domain Eukaryota; kingdom Metazoa; phylum Arthropoda; class Insecta; order Diptera; family Culicidae; genus Wyeomyia; species Wyeomyia smithii. The sequence continues at coordinate 145,841,694 of NC_073696.1, read as the reverse complement.
CCAAGTTTCACAAAGGGAAAATGCATCGCATTTGTTTTTATTTATCAAAACTTTAAACGAATCAATTTTTGGTAAAATACTTCTACAATTCCACTGTAAGACAGAGATATAATCCTTCATATACGCAGTTGAATTAGGCATCGAAGGATTCAATCGCTGCAAGGAGGGGCCATTGGGCAGTCAACTGCTTCAAAAATGATCTAACTGTTGGGAGGAATGCTGTAAGAAAAATTTTAATTGGATCGGGTACATTGAAATTTTCAAAAATCCAGTCGACAATGTCAGAAAATTTCACTAATCCAGAGTTTGTTTCATCAACTGGATGTGCAAAAGGAACAACTGGGGTTTTAGATGTTCCTGGCAGTGCTGGGAACTCCTTCTGGGACTTTAAATTTGCAAGCCCAGGAGGAGTTTGCTTCGGTTTTTCCGCAGCACTGTTTGGTTTGTTCGTACTTTTCATTACACTTTGGTAAATCTTAGGACCTTTACGGGGAAGTTAAGGAGAAGAAACATTTTTCCTCTTCCTAGACTCCCCAGGATTGGCATAAGATGTTCCCGCTGATGAATCGTCAGAATCGGTTTCATCAGAGACCAGCAGATCAAAGGGGTTCGATGTTATGGTAGAAGTGGTCACGGTCTTCTTCAGCATCTCAGCATAAGAACGCTTTGAACGCTCCTTAAGTGACCGCTTGATTTTATCTCTGCGCTGCATGTACACCGGGCATGTGGAGAGCTCATGCTGGTTTTCCCCACAGTGAATACATTTTTCAGCATTAACACTGCAAGAATCTTCCGCATGAGTCTCCCCACACTTGCTACATCGTGCCTTATTGCAGCAGTAGGCGGCTGTGTGGCCTAACTGCTTGCAATTGGTGCAATTCATAACACGGGGTACATACAATCGCACAGGCAGACGAACTCGGTCGATCGAGACGTGGCTAGGTAGTGCAGATCCGGCAAACGTAACGCGAAACGAGTCTGACGGAGTGTAAACTTTTTTACCGCCGACGAGAGACATGGACCGCAATTGCTTACAATCCAAAATCTTCACCTGTGTTTCGGTGTTTTTGAAGCAACCGGTTGCGCTTTTTAGGATACACTCGACAGACAGACTCGAATCGGTTATGACACCGTCGATCTCCACGTCTCGTGCGGGTATGTAAACGCGATACTCGCGTGTGAAGAGCTCAGAGCAAGCGATAGCATTGGCCTGTGCCAGATCACTGACCACGACACGGAGCTTGTTAGGTCGGACCTTGGAAATTTCGGTCACGGCCTTGTACCCCTTTGTCAGGTCTTTAGAAATTTGCAGTATGTTTAATCGCTTTGAATTCACTCCTGCCTTTGGATGAAAATAAACAGTATAGCTGCCCTGTTGAGATCCGTCCGGGTAAAGCTTGGGGTGAGGGGGGACTGGAGAATGAACAGGGGAGGGGGTAACAGAAGGGTCAGGGTCAAGGGGGTTCGGGGATGGTGGCATGGGAGGTGAGGGATCTATATCCATCGCGCTAAATGTAGCGCACTAGCGCACTAGCGCCGACAAGAACACGTACCTATTTACTTCTTCCTTCCAGCAGTGGTTGTCCGATCGTTCGAAGCTGCACCCAAAGCAGCCAGCAGCACCAGTACAGCAGCACCAATACAGCCACCAGCAGTGAGCCGGGTGTGAGATCACTCAGCACAGCGACACGACTCGACTGTCAAATGATGGCCTTGAATTAGAAAGATCTATTCACTGTGCACAGATCAAAACTGCAGCTGGTATTTTGCACCAATACAGCCAAAGTTGCGATCCGGGTACAGAACGTAGCGACACAACTCACAATCTAGTTGGCCTTTAGCGCGAATAATACACTCTTTTGTTTGGCTATTCGTACACACGGACCGGATTGTAATAGAACGACCACTTTGCACGTCCGTTTCTGTCGAGTGTTCGACGCGGAATGAGAAGAAGAAAAACTTGTTCTACAATGTTATAGTTCCAATAATTTTAAGTAACTTTGTAAAAAAAAGTTTTTTTCCATCTTTGAAAACAACCGATTTATATTGAAAAAACACATTTCGCGCTCTAACTTCTTTATTTCAAGTTTCACCTTTAAACTGCCTTTGAACGACTTTCAAAGCTTTTTGAGAGAGCATAAAAAACGACTATATTCAATGTATTTTATTTAAAAAAAACTCATAACTTTTGAACCAGTTGATCGATTTTCGATCTTTTTGGGTCAAATTAAAGGTAATTACGTCTAGTTATAAGAAAAAATACCAAAACATAAATCTGGGTGCTTTTATATGCATAATGTATAAAATTGTTGAAATTTTCGTCTTGTTTTTAAATAGAATTTACTCAAATTTAAAAAATAATATATCTCTAAAAGTTCCTCCATTTATAGAGTCAAGTATGCACTTCAAAATGAGACCAAGAGATATTTTTTATGTTTGCCCCAAAATGAATGACTTACAAATGAAAAACGCATGTTTTTTGATGAAAAACATCAATAACTTTGAGTAGAATAGAGATATTTACGTTATCAGTATTGCAAATTGCTTCTCTTAAAAGGCTTCAAAAGTCGTTCAAAGGCAGTTTAAGGGTGAAACTTGAAATAAAGAAGTTAGAGCGCAAAATGTGGTTTTTCAATATAAATCGGTTGTTTTCAAAGATAGAAAAAAACTTTTTTTGACAAAGTTACATAAAATTATTGGAGCTATAACATTGTAGAACAAGTTTTTCTTCTATCTTCAAAGATAAAAAAGTTAGATAGTTGAAAATTCGAAAATTTTAGTCACCCTAATTTTTGATAATTTTTCAATAAGCGCATTACCATATGTAACAACTTTGTAGAAGAAAGTTTTTCTCTAAAACATTGCTATAGAGCTTCAGACCCAAATTTCCCCCTAAATTTGGTTTCTGGACCATTGTGCACTGCGGAGTCGAGGGTAATGAACACGCTGACTACCTAGCAAGACAGGGATCAGCTCAGCGGTTCATTGGCCCCGAGCCGTTTCTGGGTACGTCCATTTCTGCTATCAAAAGCGAACTACCAACTTGGGAAAGGCTAGAAATATTATCCCAATGGCAACAGGCACAGGTTTGTAGACAAGCTAAACAGTTTATCTATCCGAACCCTGGAACCGCCAGAAAGCTACTTAGTCTAAATCGTAGTGACCTACGGATAATCACGGGACTCCTTACCGGACACTGTCCCGCTTTTTATCATTTTGAGAAAATCGGTGTAGTGTTGAACGACACCTGCCGATCCTGCAAATCTGAACCAGAGAGTTCAGAGCATTTGCTTTGCTCTTGCGAAGCTCTTGCTTCCTCTAGGTACACCTTTATAGGAAGTTACCTTTTAACTCCATACCAAGTGTGGAGTTCTAATCCCAAACAGGTAATTAGTTTCATCAACTATGTTGTAACTAATTGGGGTACAGGTTTACAACAAAACAGCTCTACTCCATCAATGAGTACGAGCAATCCGTAACCTGTGCAAAGCAATCGGGGCCCGTCACAAAAGACAATCAGCAAGAATGTCGCAGTGGCATTTCAGTACCCAGTGCCCTTCAGGCATACATTAGGTTAACTGATGAATCATGATTCAACACGTGGTTTCAAATTTTGGCTGCCCTATACGTTCGCATTTCATTTGATTATAATCAAACTTAAGCAACTGTTATGTATTAAATTGTTAATAAAAAATGAAAGTCTATTATCTCAAAGATTACATGACTTATTTGAACATAACTAGTGTCATACGAACGAGTCATCTCTCAAACTTACAAATAACAACTTCATAACAATTTGATATGTGTCTCAAAAGTTATGGAAAGAAGCGAAATTCAAAGACTAATTAAAACTATACCTGCTTTGATTGTTATATGTGGCCTCAACATAATTTAAATGTGGTGTCGTACTATTTGAACGTTCCAAATTCATTGATTCCTTGCGATGTGTTTAAAATCTGCAAATGCACAACGAATCGGCCATTGGATATGATCAAGGTCAAATAACAAATCGTTTCAAATGATTGGTTTTATCGAAATGACAACATCCTCGACTTTTGACTTCTGTACATCGCTTCAATTCTGAATATATTCATATTGGGTGGTATTCGGTCATTTTCAGCAGATTTTCTGGCATCAATCTAAAACCGGAAATACCCATATTGGGAGGTATTTAGTTATTGTGATTGTTTTCCAGAAACAAAAGTGGTTGTCTTTAAATTCAAAAGGGTGTCCAGGGTCAATGTTTGGTTTCTATACATCATCTCGATTACAGAAATATCCATATTGAATATTATTCGGTCATTTTCCTAGAAGTTGCCATTTAACAATTCAAAATGGTGCCTGAGGTCAATTGTTAGCTACTTGCATGATTCTGGTTCCAGAGATACTCATATTGGATAGCAATTGTTTATTTTAGGCTGTTTTTCATAAACCGGCAGTCGCCATCTTGAATTTCAAAATGGTATTTAAAATAATTTCTGACCTCTATGCGTCATTCTGGGGTCGAGTTGGGTGGTATTTGGTCACTTTGGGCTGTTTTTCAGAAACCGAAAGTCGTCATTTTGGACTTTAAAATTGCCTGTGAAATCAATTTCTGTCATTTGAGCGTAATCCTGGTTCCGAAAACATTCATATTGAATGGTATTTAGTCATTTCCGGCTGTTTGCCATACACCGGGAGTAACCATCTTAAAATTCAAGATTGTGTCTGTGATCAATTTTTAGCTTCTGTCCATTTTCCTGGTTCCGGAGAGACTCATATTTAATGGGAATCGTCCATTTCAGGCTGTTTTCCAGAAACCGGAAGTTGTCATTATACAATTCAAAATGTTGTCTGAAGTCAGTTTGTGGCTCCAGTGCATCATTACGGTTCCGAAAATACCCATATTGGGTAGTATTTGGTCGTTTGTAGCTGTTTTTCCGAAACCGAAAGTCGCCATTTTGGATTTCATCATTGCATTTGAAGACAATTTCGATCGATTTTAGCTCCTGTGTATCATTCTAGATCCGAATATTATTATATTGGGTGGAAATCGGCCATTTTGGCTGTTTTCCAGAAACCGGAAGTTGCCATCTTACAATCCAAAATGTTGCCTGAGGTCGATTATGGAACAAATTTGTTACCACTTGAAACATTCACCTGCCAAATATGGTTCCATTTAGTTGGTTAACTCTCGAGATGTGCAGAAATTTGTGTATTATTTGTATGGAACCCCTCCCTTCCAGAAGAGGGAGGGGTGTCGAACCATTATGGACATATTTGTTACCTCTAAAAATATTCACATGCTAAATTTGGTTCCATTTACTCAGTTAGCTCTCGAGATGTGCAGAAATTTGTATTTAATTTGTATGGCATCCCTTCCTTTTAAAAGAAGGAGGGGTGTCAAAACATTATGAACATATTTTTTACCACTTAAAACATTTACCTGCCAAATTTGGTTCTATTTAGTTGCATATTTCAAGATGGCTTGACAAAGTAATTTTTTTCAATTCTTTCATCACCAATATTTAGTGGTTAATTTGTGAGTTCGAAATCCGATTTGTGGTAATTTGTGGTTAAGTGGTTTCCGAGAAATTTTCAAAAAACTGAGTCAAGCCATCTTGAAACATGATTTTTCTTCAAATCAATCGGACAACGATGATATATACATCATTCGAAAGCTCTTAATTTGTGGTTCACGAAAATGTAATTTTTAAAGTCATAATTACTAGTGTTTGAACAGAAATTTGTGTTTTATTGTTCACGTAGTTCTACGTTTTGTTTATTTGTTGATGACGCTGCTAGCCGCTAGTGGCGTTGGCTGTTTGCGGTGTTTGTCACTGCTACACTGAGCGTGCGTGTGGTGAATATGGTAAATATCGAGATTCGGGGAACTTAGGCGTCTTCCCCCATTTACGTAACGCTAAAAATCTAGATTTCAGACCCCCTTCCCCCTATGTAACGATAGGTGACGTTCGATATGACACCCCCCCCCATAAAATTACGTAACGTTCAGCCTGACCCCCTCCGAAATTTTTAATTTAGAGCAAACATCACAGTTACGAAATTGTCTTAACTAGCTCCCTACGTAACAATAAGTAACGCAGACTCAACCCCCCCCCCCCCCCCTTCATGCGTTACGTAATTTGTGTACGACACCTTAGTCAACACACTTGCTATTACAGGTAGCCCAACAGGCGCAGAATGGATATGTGTAAATTTGTTGTCAAAAAGAATACCGGTAACGAAAATGTACTTTCAAAGGGAAGCAATCCAAATTCGACGGATTTTTTTTTTTCAGAACCAGTAGGTATTGCAAACAATAATTATCACTTTTTCATCACATCATTTTGAAAACTTCTTAAGTAGCTTTAATTTTTAATATCGAGATTTCTGTCAACCGGTTTATTAGCATCAAACATAAAGAACTCATTTGGTGCAAAATATTGATCAATTGTAATTTTTTTGACGCCTGGCACAACTTGTTACTATAAATGGTTCGATTCTCAAAAAAATGCTTGAAAATTTGTCAATGCCTACAGCGCTCCCAGCATATGATAATACCGTTTAAGGTGAAACCTCATTGAATCCAAAAATGGCCGACTTCGAGTCACCACTTCGAATTTTCGAAAGCACAAGACTCGGAAATAGTTAATGCGTTCCCTGTGAAAATGCTGTTTTATGTTTGCTGTGATGAAACAAACATAAAATAAAATTTCCAAAGGGAACGCAATGAGTATTTCTGTGCTTTTGAAAATTCGAAGTGGTGACTCGAAGTCGGCCAGTTTTGGATTCAATGAGGTTTACCTTAACGTCAATCGAGTGATGGTACTTTGTGAAGCATTTATTTAAGCTACAGAAAAAAATATAGCTGCACCAAAAAGCGACAAAAACCTTTTTTCTTATTTTGGCCAGCTTTTTGTTCTAGGTACTCCTCTGTGCGACGGTGCCACTAGTAGCTTAACAGACCCGCGGACAGCAGACATCTTCTTTATTATTTTGCTCATAAGTTAGCACATAAGCATGGAAAAATAACAGAAGAGCAACTTCAAGTTGGATCCCGGCATCTTATTCGAACATTTGTTTAAATCAGCCTGTCCAACCTTTGTGACAGCAGTCGGGCCAAAATTTGGAAAACTTTCAAATTTAAGCTAATTTCTAGATTTTGTGCAAATATATGTTAAAATATCATGCTGGTTAGCCTTGATTTTTACATAAAAGTAGTCCATTTTAAATTGAAGAACCAAGGGTGATATCAGTTGAAGCTTACCATGATAAATGTAAGCTTACAAGCCACAGCTTTAATAAATAAGGAAAACAAACGATGATTTTTTTAAATTTTTCCTATAGTAAAACAGACTATTTTTTACTGCCTTCATTCTTTTGAAATTGTTCTTCATTTTTTAAATGTCGAAACGGATTGAAAGTTTTAACACACTAAAACAGGATGGCATTACACTTGTAATTGAAACTTATACAAACACGTTTTTATCTCAACAAATTCCAAGCCTAATGCATCAACACGTGGACCAGATGTTAGACGTGTTCCAAAACTTAACGCGGGCCGCGAGACATGAAGCATAGGGCCGGATGTGGCCCGAGGGCCGTACGTTGGGCAGCTTTGGTTTAAATATTTCCGAAACATTTCTCAGAATCTAGGTGATTAAAAAGTGATTATTATTGTTTGCAATATCTACTGGTTCTGAAAAATAATTTGGATTGCTTTCCTTTGAAAGTACATTTTCGTTTCCGGTATCCTTTCAAACAACATATTTACACATATTCATTTTGCGCCTGTTGGGCTACCTGGAATAGCAAGTGTGTTGGCTAAGTTCCCCGAATCTCGATACTTACCATATTCCCCACACGCACGCTCAGTATAGCAGTGACAAACACCGCAAACAGCCAACGCCACTAGCGGCTAGCGGCGTCATCAACAAATAAACAAAACGTAGAACTACGTGAACAATAAAACACAAATTTCTGTTCAAACACTAGTAATTATGACTTTAAAAATAACATTTTCGTTAACCACAAATTGAGAGCTTTCGATTGATGTATGTATCATCGTTGTCCGATTCATTTGAAGAAAAATCATGTTTCAATGGCTTGACTCAGTTTTCTGAAAATTTCTCGGAAACCACTTAACCACAAATTGGATTTCGAACTCACAAATTAACCACTAAATATTGGTGATAGAAGAATTAAAAAAATTACTTTGTCAAGCCATCTTGATATATGCGATCAGTAAGATATTTTTCAAAATTTTGATTAGGAAAATTGGAAAATAAAGGTTTGCAATTTCGCAATCAAACCTTTATGCCAAACACTGTCGAATGCTTTTTCTATGCCTAAAAGAGCAGCTCCAGTGGAATAACCTTCAGATTTGTTAGCTCGTATCATATTAGTAACTCTGAGCAATTGATTGTGGTGGAATGCCCAAGGCGAAATCCAAACTGTTCATTTGCGAAAATTGAATTTTCGTTTATGTGTGACATCATTCTGTTAAGGATAATTCTCTCAAACAGTTTACTTATTGAAGAAAGCAAACTGAATGGTCGATAACTTGAAACTTCAGCTGGATTATTATCCGGTTTTAAAATTGAAAATTTTTACTGAAAATTCCATTGTGCTCTCAGGGAGATGTTTGATTAATATGTAAAAAATTTCATCGTCACTAGGTGCTTTCATATTTTTGAAATTTTTATTAATTGATTTAATCTCATTCAAGTTTGTTTCAATTATTTCTGCAGGTAGAAAAATCTGGGAAGAAATTTTTTATATTTGTTGTGTTCGAGTGTGCATTGGAATGGTTAACATGCTGCGGCAATAAATGAAATCCTATGTTCAGTTTGAACTTCAATTCCCAAAGTTCCAATATAGACTGTTCCGAAAACTAAAAATACATCTTCTTTCTTGAATAAAACAAAAAATACAGGATTTTTCGGGTCATTTTATTCTGAAATATAGGTAATAAGTGTTTTCTTTCCAGTTTCAATTCAAGTTGGGATTATTTTTCGTAGGATACGCGAGTTCTCTAACTTTTCTCTTAACACTACTCATAAGCTTTTGCACAGTGTGTTCTCCGACCATTTTTACCACTTGAAGCCAATCTTTTTTAAATTTTTCAACATTGTCCGCTGGTTTGACATATTTCCTCAGCTTTGCCTTGGTCAAAGCCCAAAAAGTTTCAATAGGGCGAAATTCAGGGCAGTTTGGAGGATTCGTCTCCTTTGGGACACATGTGACATTATTTGTTTCATACCACCCTAGTGCATCCTTAGAGTAATGACAGGAAGCAAGATTGGGCTAAACGATTCGAGGATTGTTATGCTGCTTGTTCTAGTTCATTATTGAAACAATCACTTTCGTGGTTCGATTAGGAGTGTCTTTATTATTTTCTTCAAGTTTACAATTTAGTTTCTTATAGCTACGTTTCACTTCTTAATTCTAGTACTACAGAATAGTGGGAGAAAGCATAACTACCTCATTTACTCGTCATCCAATCGTGGGCTAGCTTGATGACGCCGACACGATTGGCAAATAAAATACATAACATACAAACATGCAGGCGTGTGCTACAAGCGCATGTATGTTTATTTGTTTATACTTTTCGCCATGTGCACTCATCGCATCAGGCTTGGGATAATTCTGGATACAGTGTAGGTAATAGGATACTAAAGCATTCGCCAGGTTTATGCAACTGGTTATGCAACTTATGAAATTCAAAACAGTTTATTAGCTGAGAGCAAATCCAGCTTAACTGTTAGATAGATTTGCTTATCTTAGGTGTTTGGTAATTAGTTTGTATCTTAGAAAAGGTTTGTGTGTGGGAAACAAAGCAATACTTTGCTTTGGTTTTTCTTGGAAACATATCGGAAAAAGGTTCTTGTGGATTTCTTCACTAATCTATGGTCTTGGGAAAGTTATTGAAAATTCGTGGGAAAAGATCTTTTGAAAATATGACATGTTTAACCATGGGTAACAACCTTTTCTGCAAACACTCTTTCACGTAAATTTTACCATTCATTGTGTCATTCGTAATGAATGGACGAGATATTTTCCCACATTCACAAATGGCCAGCCAAACCATTACCTTCTTGCCGAATTTTTCGGTGTAAATGGCTTTCACTGGTCCAGGGATATCCTTTCCCTTCGGTGATGTATAAAATTGCGGTCCTGGCAGAGTCTTATAGTCCAGTTTTATGTAGGTTTCGTCATCCATGATAACACACCCCGTTTTTTGGTCAGAAGTTTGTCATAAAGCTTCCGAGCTCTCGGTTTCACAGATTCAGCTTGTTTTGGATTTCGTTTTGGCTGCTTCTGCTTCCGACGGGTCTGCAGACCCATTCATTCATTCATTAAATGTTAGAAAAAATGGCAGCATCTGTTTCTTTTGGATGTAAACAACAGGACGCAGCCAACGTTTGGTTGAATACTGCACGTTATTCTAAATGACGGTTGATCGTAAGTGTATTTAAAATTATCGGAACGGTCTATAACTTTCATCTCAAGATAGGGAAGAGCACGATGTTTGATTCGGCGATGAATAACAATTGCAACTCCACCGCCGGAACCCTGAATCCTATCGTATCTATGAACCACGTAATTGGGATCATATTTTAATTTGATGTTAGATTTCAAAAATTTTTCAGTAATAATTGCAATGTGCACATTATTTACGGTTAAAAAATTAAAAAGCTCATTCTCATTGGCCTTCAATGGACGAGCATTCCAATTTAAAATGCTCATTGTTTTACTTAAAATCATTGCTAAATTTTAAATTAGAATCAATTTGAATTATAAAATTTGTTCCAATTTGAATAGCTTCAAACATGGATTTTGCCTGTAATATGGCATTCATAAGATCGAACATTGCCTGTTGCAGAAAAGAAAGTTTACCTGCCGTAAAAGGCCCCAAGCAGTTGACATTAGGAAAAATATTTTCGGTAGCAATATTAGCTGGAGTAATAGGTATATTTTTATTTTCTATCGGTTTTTGCTTAATCCCCATGTTAACGGTCATTTTCGAACTACCAACATTAGGTGAACTAATGTTCGAACTACCTGTTATCTGTGTTTATGTTAAACGTTTATGCAAAGCAGTGGAAAAATTTGCTGGTACAGCGGGGCTTGGAGAATTATGTTTTGAAGTTTATTTTGATTGGGAAACCGAATTTTGTTTACCTTGCCTTGCCTTAACAATGGCTAAGCGGACAGGGCATTCGTAAAAAATTGACATATGGTTGCCGTTACAATTGGCGCACCATTTTGGTCTTTCACCATTTTACGCTATTTCACAGGACATGTGTCCTTTTTGTGAGAGTTTTCACAATAAAGGCTTTTTTGGTCCATTTTGGAAATAAGATCCATGGCCATATCGTTGGCAAGTACGGCATTGGGTGATATGCATTAGGTTTGCTTATGCACGCTAAACTTCCTATAAATTTCCCATTTTACACGCACATTATATAAAGCATGTGCTTTTTCTAAAAAAATTAAGTTGTTAGCCTCACTGCGGTTAAAATGGATTAAATAGTTCACAAGGGAAACTCCAGCTCTCTGGCTGTTTTCACCTCGTGATTTTTGTTTCATAATAACTACTTGGGTAGGGGCTATGCAAAGTAATTTTGAACGCATCTACGGTTTGATCGTTGGTGAGACCTTTCAAGACAACCTTGAACGGCTTGGCGTTCTTGGTGTCATATGTAAAAAATTTGTACATCTTGTCAGTTAAATACTAAACCAAGCCGATCTTGACCCTTTATTGTGTCGTCTACTAAGCGGCATTTTGTAGGCCAATTTTTAGGTACCTTTAACGTTAGAAACAAACGTTGAACGTTCCTTTTTGAATATATTGAATTCGGAAGAAATAGTTGCCACAATAGGTGGAACTTTCTCCTTTTAAAAAGAATTTTCATTTTGTATAGTTTCATTACTAATAGCTTCCATTTCACCAGCTTCTTGCTCAGGCAAAGGGACTTTCACTGCAGACACTCGAATTGTCCGAGAGAGAATGCTCTCTCTTTCTCCTCGTAGTGCTGTGTGGTTTCTTTTTTCGCCCTGTCATTTCAGGATACGAAAAAAGTTAAAACAAATGTTAAATTAAAAAGTAGGTAGTCTTGAGAAAAACTGATGCGACATAAGTATCAGGTAATCTTTAAAAGATGCACTGACAAAACACAAACTTTGAAGCTATAGGCAGTCAAAAACCAGTCCACAAGCAACCTAAAACACGTCTGACCTGTCGGGCAGCTCAAGACGCACTGTTCTGGTAATTAATCTTTAGTAATCTTAATTTTAATTTGTCATTGGGGTAGTTATTTTATCTGTTGTTGTTATATGAATATTGTTTAAAAAAAGAAAATTAGATTTCAATAACTGTAAAAAAATATTAAAATTATTGATTTTGAATTATATTGGATTTTAAACCTAAAATCATACTTCTTGAAGTCAATGATTCTCAAAAGGGTATTATTTTAATTCTTAAATTTATTATGTAAGTTGAAAGAAAATTACTATATGATTATTTTGACTGACGAAGGAGTTAAATTGTACTTAGAAAACAATATGTTATATTATTGAATTTTGTTGATTTTGATTATTTTTCCGATTTTTTTTTTTTTTGAATTTTTGTTTTTGATCATTGTTGTTTACTTATATCTAATATAGAAAAAAATTATTTTTGAATTTCGAACTTAAATGTTTCATAATATATTGTTTTTGTGCTTGAAACTATTGTATCTATTGTATATTGTATCGTCTCTTACGGTGGTATTTTTTTTTTAAATTTGTATGCTACGTTCGTTCGTAAAAGAACATAGAACGTAATAGAACATTGCCTTGGTCAAAGCCCAAAAAGTTTCAATAGGGCGAAATTCAGGGCAGTTTGGAGGATTCGTCTCCTTTGGGACACATGTGACATTATTTGTTTTATACCACCCTAGTGCATCCTTAGAGTAATGACAGGAAGCAAGATCGGGCCAAACGATTCGAGGATTGTTATGCTGCTTGTTCTAGTTCATTATTGAAACAATCACTTTCGTGGTTCGATTAGGAGTGTCTTTATTATTTTCTTCAAGTTTACAATTTAGTTTCTTATAGCTACGTTTCACTTCTTAATTCTAGTACTACAGAATAGTGGGAGAAAGCATAACTACCTCATTTACTCGTCATCCAATCGTGGGCTAGCACGATGACGCCGACACGATTGGCAAATAAAATACATAACATACAAACATGCAGGCGTGTGCCACAAGCGCATGTATGTTTATTTGTTTATACTTTTCGCCATGTGCACTCATCGCATCAGGCTTGGGATAATTCTGGATACAGTGTAGGTAATAGGATACTAAAGCATTCGCCAGGTTTATGCAACTGGTTATGCAACTTATGAAATTCAAAACAGTTTATTAGCTGAGAGCAAATCCAGCTTAACTGTTAGATAGATTTGCTTATCTTAGGTGTTTGGTAATTAGTTTGTATCTTAGAAAAGGTTTGTGTGTGGGAAACAAAGCAATACTTTGCTTTGGTTTTTCTTGGAAACATATCGGAAAAAGGTTCTTGTAGATTTCTTCACTAATCTATGGTCTTGGGAAAGTTATTGAAAATTCGTGGGAAAAGATCTTTTGAAAATATGACATGTTTAACCATGGGTAACAACCTTTTCTGTAAACACTCTTTCACGTAAATTTTACCATTCATTGTGTCATTCGTAATGAATGGACGAGATATTTTCCCACATTCACAAATGGCCTGCCAAACCATTACCTTCTTGCCGAATTTTTCGGTGTAAATGGCTTTCACTGGTCCAGGGATATCCTTTCCCTTCGGTGATGTATAAAATTGCGGTCCTGGCAGAGTCTTATAGTCCAGTTTTATGTAGGTTTCGTCATCCATGATAACACACCCCATTTTTTGGTCAGAAGTTTGTCATAAAGCTTCCGAGCTCTCGGTTTCACAGATACAGCTTGTTTTGGATTTCGTTTTGGCTGCTTCTGCTTCCGACGGGTCTGCAGACCCATTCATTCATTCATTAAATGTTAGAAAAAATGGCAGCATCTGTTTCTTTTGGATGTAAACAACAGGACGCAGCCAACGTTTGGTTGAATACTGCACGTTATTCTAAATGACGGTTGATCGTAAGTGTATTTAAAATTATCGGAACGGTCTATAACTTTCATCTCAAGATAGGGAAGAGCACGATGTTTGATTCGGCGATGAATAACAATTGCAACTCCACCGCCGGAACCCTGAATCCTATCGTATCTATGAACCACGTAATTGGGATCATATTTTAATTTGATGTTAGATTTCAAAAATTTTTCAGTAATAATTGCAATGTGCACATTATTTACGGTTAAAAAATTAAAAAGCTCATTCTCATTGGCCTTCAATGGACGAGCATTCCAATTTAAAATGCTCATTGTTTTATTTAAAATCATTGCTAAATTTTAAATTAGAATCAATTTGAATTATAAAATTTGTTCCAATTTGAATAGCTTCAAACATGGATTTTGCCTGTAATATGGCATTCATAAGATCGAACATTGCCTGTTGCAGAAAAGAAAGTTTACCTGCCGTAATAGGCCCCAAGCAGTTGACATTAGGAAAAATATTTTCGGTAGCAATATTAGCTGGAGTAATAGGTATATTTTTATTTTCTACCGGTTTTTGCTTAATCCCCATGTTAACGGTCATTTTCGAACTACCAACATTAGGTGAATTAATGTTCGAACTACCTGTTATCTGTGTTTATGTTAAACGTTTATGCAAAGCAGTGGAAAAATTTGTTGGTACAGCGGGGCTTGGAGAATTATGTTTTGAAGTTTATTTTGATTGGGAAACCGAATTTTGTTTACCTTGCCTTGCCTTAACAATGGCTAAGCGGACAGGGCATTCGTAAAAAATTGACATATGGTTGCCGTTACAATTGGCGCACCATTTCGGTCTTTCACCATTTTACTCTCTTTCACAGGACATGTGTCCTTTTTGTGAGAGTTTTCACAATAAAGGCATTTTTGGTCCATTTTGGAAATTAGATTCATGGCCATATCGTTGGCAAGTACGGCATTGGGTGATATGCATTGGGTTTGCTTATGCACGCTAAACTTCCTATAAATTTCCCATTTTACACGCACATTATATAAAGCATGTGCTTTTTCAAAAAAAAATAAGTTGTTAACCTCACTGCAGTTAAAATGGATTAAATAGTTCACAAGGGAAACTCCAGTTCTCTGGCTGTTTTCACCTCGTGATTTTTGTTTCATAATAACTACTTGGGTAGGGGCTATGCCAAGCAATTCTGTTAAAGTAATTTTGAACGCATCTACGGTTTGATCGTTGGTGAGACCTTTCAAGACAACCTTGAACGGCTTGGGGTTCTTGGTGTCATATGTAAAAAATTTGTACATCTTGTCAGTTAAATACTAAACCAAGACGATCATGACCCTTTATTGTGTCGTCTACTAAGCGGCATTTTGTAGGCCAATTTTTAGGTACCTTTAACGTCAGAAACAAACGTTGAACGTTCCTTTTTGAATATATTGAATTCGGAAGAAATAGTTGCCACAATAGGTGGAACTTTCTCCTTTTAAAAAGAATTTTCATTTTGTATAGTTTCATTACTAATAGCTTCCATTTCACCAGCTTCTTGCTCAGGCAAAGGGACTTTCACTGCAGACACTCGAATTGTCCGAGAGAGAATGCTCTCTCTTTCTCCTCGTAGTGCTGTGTGGTTTCTTTTTTCGCCCTGTCATTTCAGGATACGAAAAAAGTTAAAACAAATGTTAAATTAAAAAGTAGGTAGTCTTGAGAAAGACTGATGCGACATAAGTATCAGGTAATCTTTAAAAGATGCACTGACAAAACACAAACTTTGAAGCTATAGGCAGTCAAAGACCAGTCCACAAGCAACCTGAAACACGTCTGACCTGTCGGGCAGCTCAAGACGCACTGTTCTGGTAATTAACCTTTAGTAATCTTAATTTTAATTTGTCATTGGGGTAGTTATTTTATCTGTTGTTGTTATATGAATATTGTTTAAAAAAAGAAAATTAGATTTCAATAACTGTAAAAACATATTAAAATTATTGATTTTGAATTATATTAGATTTTAAACCTAAAATCATACTTCTTGAAGTCAATGATTCTCAAAAGGGTATTATTTTAATTCTTAAATTTATTATGTAAGTTGAAAGAAAATTACTATATGATTATTTTGACTGACGAAGGAGTTAAATTGTACTTAGAAAACAATATGTTATATTATTGAATTTTGTTGATTTTGATTATTTTTGCGATTTTTTTTTTGAATTTTTGTTTTTGATCATTGTTGTTTACTTATATCTAATATAGAAAAAAATTATTTTTGAATTTCGAACTTAAATGTTCTATAATATATTGTTTTTGTGCTTGAAACTATTGTATCTATTGTATATTGTATCGTCTCTTACGGTGGTATTTTTTTTTAAATTTGTATGCTACGTTCGTTCGTAAAAGAACATTAAAAAAAACTTGACTTAATAACTCTTCGACTTCGCTTTATTCTACTAGACTCTTATGAGTTTTTGGTTTATGATTCTAACGGTTATTTGTTCTATTTTTTTTTGTGGATTTTTAATTTTATCCTTCTACTATGTACAAATTTTAGTTTAGTTTGATTTAAAAATTTATTATGGCATATTAATGGTAACTGTAATTTCAGTTAATTTTAACTTAAAATGAAATTTTTAAATCGTTTTCCTTGACGTAACAATTTCTGAACGAAAATTAAACCTAATGTAAATTAGTCTTCATGATCAAGTAAACTTTAATTCGATAATATATTATTGACGAAGTTAAATTGCAGGGTTTTAAAAATTTTGCTGCTTTTAATATTAATAGTATATAAAAGTTATTATTATTCTTTAAAATTGGAATGCTCTAATTATTCCTATTATTTCTATAATTTTAACCTTTAATTATTTGTTGAATAATTTTTGTGACTTTTTTGGTTTAATTTTATTTTTATAAAGTAATTTCGTAACGATATTATTATGGTGATTTGTTTTAACTTAGATTTTATTGTTAAATTTTTTTTTGCTTTTGATTTATGCCAATTCATTTAAAAATTTATGATTAATTAGTTGATATTTTAGCTGATGATTATTGAATTTTAAAATGTTCTAAATATTATTGAATTTTAAGCCTTTATATATATATATATATATATATATATATATATATATATATATATATATATATATATATATATATATATATATATATATATATATATATATATATATATATATATATATATATATATATATATATATATATATATATATATATATATATATATATATATATATATATATATATATATATATACGTTACACCACGACCGACCGGCCCAGGCGCACCCGGAGCCGAGACGTCAGCAAAAACCCAGCTGAGGCCCGTAGCAACAAGCGGAGGAACCAAACCAGCAACGAAACCATAAATTGACAATCGATGACGACTGCAAGATTCGATCGAACCACGCGGACAAAGGCTGCATCAGAATTGAACCACCGGAGGAACGACGAGTCAGCGGATTTAGTTTATTTAAGCTTTCTAGATTTAATTTTCAATTCAGTCTTGTGTGTAATTCAGTAGTGATCGGACATTAAAGTGTTAATCGTAGTAATAAAGTTTTTTTTAGTTCCCGCGATAAATCACGGCATAATTGGCGCAGTCGCAAGGCCAAGTGGTTAGACAAAGTGAACAGTGTTAACAGAGTGAATATCTAGTATCACAGTCACCGAGTTCTACAAAGAGGAACAGCCCACGTCTATGGCAGACAACTGATACACCCAGCAAGAACAACCCCTGAGTGAACATCAAGGACTTGCGGATATCAGAGGACCGATCCCGCCATTTGGAAACCTACCCCATCCATCCGTCACTTCACACCAAGACTCCAGGAGATGAAAGCAGTAATCTTCCTGTAAGTAACCACAATCATTTTTCTAAGATTAACACAAACAAAACCATACTAATTCAGAGGTGCGAGCCCCCACCAGCGGTAAGCGGACACCTGAAATATCACAAAGTGAAAAAACAAAACTAACAACTAACCGTGAAAGTGCAGTGTAAGTGAATACTGACAACAAATCTATACGCAATACAAAGCAAACGAAGTTAATTTATTATAATGGCCGAGCGCGACTTAATGATCTCACCAGATCTCGCAGCCCCAGAACTTTATGAAGAAGAGCCACAACCAGCTCCTCAACCAGCCCCACAACCGGCAATCACAATTGAGGGTTTACTTCAGCACATAAGAAGTTTAACCCAGAACCAAAATGAGTTGATTGAACAACTCAGAAATTTAAAAGAGAAGGCGGATGATCCTTTTATGCAATTCAGGACTCCAGACCCAATCAAAAATCTAACAACATTTAGTGGAAATAAAAAAGAGACCCATGCATGGCTGGAAGACGCGGAAAATACTCTCGAACTTTTTAGAAGATACCGAGATGAACCAGTGTATAGCCAATTAGTCACGGCAGTGAAAAACAAAATTACGGGCGAAGCCAAAGAGATTTTGATCGCTGCTGGCAACCCGAACAGCTGGCTAGAAATTAAAGAGGTGATTTTGAATTCCTACGGGGATAGACGTGACCTTACGTCACACATCCAATCATTATTTTACATAACACAAGGGAAAAAGACAATTCCTGAGTATTATAATAAAATCAAAACCATCGACACCGCTATCAAATCGACAGCGGCGACGATGGAAGATTATCAGAATGCAACTAAGGCAATAAACAATTTAGTAAGCTTGATGACGCTTACTAGATTCATAGATGGCCTCACAGACGAATTGTCTATGCATGTGAGGAGCTATCGACCAAAAACATTGGAAGAAGCCTACGCTATAACAACGCAATACGCGAATGCCGCGTACAGGCAAAAATTTAACAAACATTCCAGTTCAACCTCTAACAATTCATTCAATTCAAAACCGTTTTCAAATTCCAACAACAGTAATCAGACGAATACAAAACCCAACTACACGAACAACAACAACAACAGCAACAACAAGCACGGTAACACGTTCAACGCGAAACCGAACGGATCAGGGAAATTTAAAACCCCTAGAGGTCCACCGGTGGACGACGACGTTTCAATGAAAACCGCAAAGTCCCGTACGGAGGTGAACAACCACGAAACCAAACCAAAACAAGAAAGCGAATTCAGCATAAACCACGAGGATGAGTACGACACCTCTAATCAGCTGGAGGAATCAGCTCTGAACTCGGAAGACGATGATTACTTCGTCGGCGAGGAGTTAAATTTTCACGTGGTAGAAGAGCCACATCGAAAAATATAAAAAGAGATAACAATTTTATACCTTATATAATAATTCAAACCTCGAAAGGTGAGATGAAATTTTTGATCGACACGGGAGCGAACAAAAATTATATTTCACCCGAGCACGTAAACATTGAAAATTGCAGAACTGAGAATGGAATCAGGGTAACGAATATAAGTGGAACACATAAAATAAACAAATCAGCTTCTTTTGATCCATTTCAGATCAAGAAGAAATTAAAATTTTATATTTTTAAATTCCACAAGTTTTTCGATGGATTAATAGGTTACGAGTCATTAAGAGACTTAAATGCTCAAATCGACATTTGTAATAATTCCTTGAAAATCGGACGAAAAACAATAAAAATGCAAAAAAAATTCCCTGAAGAGCAAGCAATTAACATAAATGAACAAGAATTTCAGTACGATACTGAAAACCAAAAAGAACGGTGATTTCATAATAGCGAATGAAAAGAAATACAATTCATTCACTATTTTACCTGGTATCTACAGAAGCAGCAATAATAAAGCTTTTGTAGCGATTCAAAATTTCTCAAAATCTTCACAAGAAATAAATTCGAGTGAAATCGAAATGGATGAGGATCCGTTCGATTTAACCGAATTGCCAAAGCAAATAAACATGACAAACTATACCTTTCGTGACGACCACATGAATAGGGAAGAAAAACAAGCCCTCGAAACGGTGATCGATCAGTACAGAGATGTTTTATACGTGGAGTCCGACAAACTGTCATTCACACACAAAATAAGACATAAAATTCGAACGGTAGATAGTATCCCAGTCCATACGAAATCATATAAATATCCCTACGTTTATGAAAGCGAAGTACAAAAGCAAGTTAAAAAGATGCTAAACGATGGAATTATAAGAGAATCAATCTCACCATACACCTCACCCGTATGGATAGTCCCGAAAAAGGCAGATGCATCTGGTCACAAGAAATTTCGTTTAGTGATCGACTACAGAAAGCTAAATGAAAAAACTATCAACGACAAGTACCCCATACCCGAGATTACCGACATCTTGGATAAACTGGGAAGGGCTACATATTTCTCAACTATTGATTTAGTTTCTGGCTTCCACCAGATCCAGCTGGCAGAAGAAGACACAGAGAAAACAGCATTTTCTGTGAACGGAGGAAAGTACGAGTTTACTCGCATGCCATTTGGGTTGAAAAACGCCCCGGCAACTTTTCAAAGGGTAATGGACTGTATACTAAGGGATTTAATTGGAGTATGTTGTTTCGTCTATATGGACGATATAATCATATTTTCCAGTTCACTTCAGGAACACAAGAAAAATTTAGCACAAGTTCTAAAAAGACTCAAAGAAGCTAGACTAAAAATTCAGCTAGACAAGTGCGAATTTTTTAAAAAAGAAACGCAGTTTCTAGGTCATACTGTCTCTGAAGATGGAGTAAGACCAAACAGTGACAAAATAGAAATCATAAAAAAATGGCCAATCCCTAAAACAGAAAAAGAAGTTCGTCAATTCTTAGGAACACTAGGCTATTATAGGAGATTTATAAAAGACTTCGCTAAAATAGTGAAACCGTTGACAGCACTTCTTAGAAAAGACGCGGAGTTTGAGATAACACCCGAAATAAACGCATGCTTCGAAAAGTGTAAACAAATTCTAACGCTAGATCCTGTGTTAATTTACCCCGATTTCAGCAAGGAATTTATTCTTACTACCGATGCAAGCGATTATGCAATAGGGGCAGTACTGTCGCAAGGGCCCGCAGGCAATGACAGACCCATAGCATACGCATCGCGAACTTTAAGTAAAACAGAGGAACGATACTCAACAACGGAAAAGGAATTTTTGGCAATCGTTTGGGCGGTCAAACATTTCAGACCGTATCTATACGGACGAAATTCAAAATGTTTACAGATCACCAACCACTTACCTTCTCTATGACTAATGCAAATCACCGAATCATAAGAGGTAAACTGGCTTTAGAAGAATTTGACTACGAATTAATCTATAAACCAGGGAAACAAAACGTCGTCGCAGACGCGTTGTCTCGGATAAACCTAAAAAAACATAATCAATTAAACGCACATTCACAATCATCGATGTCTTTAAACGTGGAACCCTCCGAACGAGAAGAGGAACTTTCAGATGATGAAAGTGACGACATGACAGTACACTCAGCGGATACAAGCGATGATTACTTTATTCCGTGCACTGAGAGACCAATCAACACATTCAGGACCCAAATTATTTTTAAAATCGGAAAAATAGAGATTACGGCATATGAACAGATCTTTCCCAAATTTCACAGGCACATAATAGTCAAACAAAGTTATACGGAAGAAGAAATAGTAGAAATATTAAAGCGGACTCTTAACCCCAGAGGTTCAAGTTGCCTCAAAATTCCAATCTCTTTAGTTCAATTAGTTCAAGAAACTTACCGGAAACATTTTTCAACTAATAGCCCCTACAAAGTTTTTATTTCAGAAACCCTTCTAGAGGACATACGCCTAGATGAACAACAGGATGAAATTGTGAGGGAAACTCATAATCGTGGCCACAGAGGAATCAAAGAAAATAAGAACCAGATAATGCAAAAATATTTCTTCCCACAACTTGATCGAAAGATTAAAATTTTGATAGATTCCTGTGATATCTGCAAAAAAGCCAAATATGACAGGAAGCCACCGAATTTGATAAGAAAAAGCATTTTCGGCAATAACCCTTTCGATCGAGTCCACATTGACATATTCTTTTTAAAAGGTCAAAAGTGGCTCACCATAGTCGATTCGTTTTCCAAATTTGCAAATGCCATACCTTTGGAAACTAGAACAATAGTGGACGTAAAAAATGCTATTACAGAACACATTAGACAATTTGGCAGACCGAAGACTATTGTGAGTGACCAGGAACCTTCTTTCAGGTCTATTGATTTCATCGGATTCCTTAACGACCTAGGAGTCGAGTTACATTTCGCGAGTAGTTCAAATTCAAACGGTATTGTAGAACGGTTTCATTCTACCCTAATCGAAATTTATCGAACAAACAAAATTAAATTCAACGATTTGTCTACAAGAGATCAAATTAATATCGCCGTCGATATTTATAACAACAGTTTTCACACCGCTATAAAAAATTTACCGCGTAATTTGGTATTCAATCATTCGGGCTCGACAAACATGGAAGAAATTTCGGAAAAATTTAAAAGCTTGCAATCAGCGGCTAAAATCGAACTGGATAAAAGGAAAGCTAAATATGAACAACAAAATAAAGATAACGAACAACCTGAACAATACAACCCAGGCGATGCTAAATACATTAAAATTTCCCAACGAATAACTAAAGACGTAAACCCTTACAAAATAACTACCATAAAAGAGAATAACGATCTTACATTTAAAGACATCAATGACGTAAAAATACACAAAAACAGAATAAAAAAATAATCGTTTAAATCAATAACTTAACTCTCGTTACAGATTAACTTACATCATCCTAATACACGGCACAAAATTTAAAGAAATATCATATAATAATGGCATAATTGCCATAAAACTAAAACAAGTTAAGATAAGAATAGGGTTTGAGAGAGTTATACACAAAATCAATATTAAATCCATTGCAAACAACATTGACTACATAGAAAAAACGACAGAAAACCTGAAAATAATAGATCATCTCAGAAGGACCCTTGATTACAAAATCCAATACGCAAGAGGAAAATTGTTGAGTTTATATCCCCGCAGAAATAGAAGAGCATTAGTTAACGCTTTAGGATCAGTAATTAAACTTATTGCAGGCAATCCAGATAACGATGATATGGAAATTATAAATCATAATTTAGAAACGTTAGAAAAACAGGGAAACTTACTCTCTCAATCTTTATCAAGGCAAATAATTATAAACGAAAGAATTCAGAATAAACTGAATAATATTACAGATATTCTCAAGAAAATAAACAAACAAATTGTAGACCAAAATAATAACTCACTTACGACCAATACGGACTTGGAATACATTAATCTTATTATGAACCTTGACATGTTAATTCAAATTCTCACTAGCGTAGAAGAACAAATCGAATTTGCAAAGCTAAACATTTTGAATAGAAACTTATTTTCATTAGATGATAAATTGTACATTTATAACAGACTTAAAGCACAAAAATTGAATCTGGATTACTTAGATCAAATATTCCAATACAGCTCAGGAAGCGTAATTGTAAAAGGCGACGAAATCCTAATTTTGGCGAAAATACCCATCCTAGAAGACAACGAGTTCGACCTGATCAACATCCAGACGCTCAACTTAAACAACACACGAATCAGTACAGACATCAAGCTGGTGGCAAAGCACAGAGACATTATCTATAAACAAGAGCACATTTGTGACATCTGCGAAGCAACAACTCTTATCGAAGACAACTGTATCAACAACCTTTTGAATCATTTGACACCAAAATGTGTCCTAAAACCCGTCAGGCAACATATCAGAATACAAGAAATCAAAAAAAGGAATCATACTATTGGATACGAATCAACAAGTATTGATTTCCGACTCATGTAATAACTCGAGATTAGTCAACACCCCGACTATTGTCGAAACAGACAATTGTACGATTAAGGTGATGAATCTCACATTTAATGGTCAAAAGCATCTAACAGACCACGAAGAATACCTCATACCAATCTATGGAAGGAAATTCATTCAATTCAACTACTCGGAAGAGCGGAATGAGATCACCCACATCAAACTGGAACACTTAAACAGTCTTCAAGAGATAAAGTTGGACCTGCATCGCTCGAAGAGGACAACAACCATCGGAGGAGGAATTCTCCTCACACTAACCTTTTTCTGCTCTTTTGCAATTTATATCATCAACAGAAGAACCAAATCTAAGGAAGATACCATCCTGAAAATCCATAAGCATGCTGAAACCACCACGGAACCTAAAGGAACCATTGGAAAAGGAGAACCCGCAACCTTACCGAGGCCCGTCCTTTTCGAAAAATCGTCCGAGGACGGACGACAATCTAAGGGGGGAGACGTTACACCACGACCGACCGGCCCAGGCGCACCCGGAGCCGAGACGTCAGCAAAAACCCAGCTGAGGCCCGTAGCAACAAGCGGAGGAACCAAACCAGCAACGAAACCATAAATTGACAATCGATGACGACTGCAGGATTCGATCGAACCACGCGGACAAAGGCTGCATCAGAATTGAACCACCGGAGGAACGACGAGTCAGCGGATTTAGTTTATTTAAGCTTTCTAGATTTAATTTTCAATTCAGTCTTGTGTGTAATTCAGTAGTGATCGGACATTAAAGTGTTAATCGTAGTAATAAAGTTTTTTTTAGTTCCCGCGATAAATCACGGCATAATTTATATATATATATATATATATATATATATATATATATATATATATATATATATATATATATATATATATATATATATATATATATATATATATATATATATATATATATATATATATATATATATATATATATATATATATATATATATATATATATATATATATATATATATATATATATATATATATATATATATATATATATATATTCTATTGGATTGATTTCTTACAACTCCCATGAGCTTCAAATTTTTCAGCTCTAAGTTTAAATTCCATGTTTTAATTATATGTCTCTAGCTAGCTTCAATTTTCACAACTTTAATAAGTTTTAATTCTATGCCGTCCTTCTGGTCAAATAATTAGTGCCAGGTATCCGGGGAAAAATACTATAATAATAATATTGAGTTTCTAAACACTGATGTTTGAACCTTCTGGAATAACTACAACCCGGGCATCCGGTAACCTTCTTGGGTTCCAGGCATCTGGGGAGCTATAATATTATTTAAGAAAAACAAACCTCCCAGGCATTTTCATATCAACATTAATCTTAATATTATTAGCTATTAGGATTTGAAAGTTTTTTTGCTTAACACAAGCAGGGCTGCAAAAATGCTCAACCTCTTTTTATAACAATAATTCGCCGGTGATTCTAAGTTTTCCTATCCAGTTAATCTTAATTCAAAATAGTTAAATTATTAGATGAGCAAGTGGTTGCTTGACATCCATTTGACATTCGCTGATGAATTTAAAAAAATAACATTGAATAAAATAAGATTTAAAGAATTAAAATCCGAAACTTAGGTTAAGCTTGAGTTGATCAGATTCAAGACTGTCTGCATATTTTGTTGCCTAGAGCTCATGAGTTGATCAGACATATGTTCTCATGGCAACATAATTTTGGTTTAGCTACATGTTGGAGAAAAAAAAATTAGTTAATAAGATAGGGCTTGGGTTAATTGGGAACATAAGTTTTACAGTCATGCAATATATTAATTGTTTACTGTCATGTTTTGTTTTATTTGGGGTTTTTATGTTTATTTGTTGATTATGTTTTTGAAAAGCTGTGAGTGATTGTTATAACGCATTATAATTATATTTTGTTGTAACAATATTAGTTTATATTTTATGTATATAGGAGATGTAACGGAGTGTACTCCGTATATTGGGTTGTATATGCTGTGTATATAAGTAAGTCATGTTATCATTGGTTCAACATATTTGTTCTTATGAAAAGTGTTTAAAAAAAATTAAAATGTCATATTCTCTAAATCATTTGTTCTAGGTATATAAAATGACATATTCTAAATTGTTCTAGGTATATAAGTTTTCCGCAGTAATTCATTGTATTGTCGTAATACTCATCCTAGGCTGATTGCTGTAGTTGTTGTTGCTGCTTTTCTGGCTGTTGCTATTGCTGTTGCCGGAACTGGTAATTATCCATCGTTGCGAGAAGCATTCCGCCTCCTTGTGTCGTGTTTGCACCTTTCCTCAGTTGCGTCAAACGTCGACGCGCACGTTCTTAGTTCTTTTTGCGCCGCTGTTAAACGAGCAGGCGACTTACGAATTATTGGTTTTCACTCTACAGGTACGTAGGCGGGGGTGTCCGCGTCGTACAGTTGTCGTTCATTGTAAGAAAATTTCACTCTGATTCACTTCTGTGCATCACTTGCGAGTTGTTCATGTACATAATCAATCACTTCCTGTAGTTCTTCCCATATTTCGTCTGGGAACTCCGGAATTCGTGCATTTTTATTTTCCATTTCACTCGCGAGTTGCGCATGTGCGTAGTCAATCACTTCCTGTATTTCTTCCCATATTTCGTCTGGGAATTCAGGAACTCGTGCACTCATTATTTTTCGCTTTTTCTTCTCGTTTCACTTTTCCTTAGTGGCTTACGCGCCGCAGTTCACTTTTTAGTTTCTATTGTCGAATGTTGAGTTGTTGCCACGAGTCGTAGAACTCTGCTGACAAGTCTTCTGGCGCTTGCGCACTTCATTCAAAACGCGTCATTCTTTGTTCGAGCTTTCCGTTAGCTACGAACGATACGAGCACTTCAATTTCGCGGTTTTTAAGCTTTGCGAATTTTTTCTGTACAATGGGGGTAACAGCAGCGATTGCTTTTTCCCAAGCATTCCTCGAAGTCTTCCATGTAATTTTTGTGAATCATTTTCGGTTCTGAACTCAACACTTCAGTAATTTTTTTTTCTTTTTTTCAATAGCACCGAAACATCATCCTTTTTTGCACATTATTTCATTAGTCGCGCTTTTACAAGTTTATAATTTTGATTTTTTATTAAAGTTCATACGCACTATTTGTTATTTTGGCCACTATTTTGTTGTCTGTGTCCGTGATTATTTTAATTAGTTGTTCTTCATGTAGTAATTTAAATAATTTGTTTGTGTTTTTATTCCACACTAACACTATGTTCTGTTTGATGTCATGCTGTTCGTGGTACTCTGTACCTCTTGATTTTGAATAATTGTCACATCCGTGTCACCTGTCGGGTTCACTTTTGGGCTTGAATGCTTACTGCTCATTTTAGCACATAAAGAAATTTCTGTCTTCACTTCACTTTATCACTTGCTGTACCCGTTCTGCTGCGTTTTTTTTTGGTTAGCACTTCCGCGATTGCAATCCAAAGATTGCGGTTACTAACTGTCGGTCGCCATGTTCTAGTTCAATATTGAAACAATCACTTTCGTTGTTCGTTTAAGAGTGTCTTTATTATTTTCTTCAAGTTTACAATTTAGTTTCTTATAGCTACGTTTCACTTCTTAATTCTAGTACTACAGAATAGTGGGAGAAAGCATAACTACCTCATTTACTCGTCATCCAATCGTGGGCTAGCTTGATGACGCCGACACGATTGGCAAATAAAATACATAACATACAAACATGCAGGCGTGTGCCACAAGCGCATGTATGTTTATTTGTTTATACTTTTCGCCATGTGCACTCATCGCATCAGGCTTGGGATAATTCTGGATACAGTGTAGGTAATAGGATACTAAAGCATTCGCCAGGTTCATGCAACTGGAAAGTGCATCGGCCCGGTTATGCAACTTATGAAATTCAAAACAGTTTATTAGTTTAGCTGAGAGCAAATCCAGCTTAACTGTTAGATAGATTTGCTTATCTTAGGTGTTTGGTAATTAGTTTGTATCTTAGAAAAGGTTTGTGTGTGGGAAACAAAGCAATACTTTGCTAAGGTTTTTCTTGGAAACATATCGGAAAAAAGGTTCTTGTGGATTTCTTCACTAATCTATGGTCTTGGGAAAGTTATTGGAAATTCGTGGGAAAAGATCTTTTGAATATATGACATGCTTAACCATGGGTAACAACCTTTTCTGCAAACACTCTTTCACGTAAATTTAACCATTCATTGTGTCATTCGTAATGAATGGACGAGATATTTTCGCACATTCACAAATGGCCTGCCAAACCATTACCTTCTTGCCGATTTTTTCGGTGTAAATGGCTTTCACTGGTCCAGGGATATCCTTTCCCTCCGTGATGTATAAAATTGCGGTCCTGGCAGAGTCTTATAGTCCAGTTTTATGTAGGTTTCGTCATCCATGATAACACACCCCATTTTTTGGTCAGAAGTTTGTCATAAAGCTTCCGAGCTTTCGGTTTCACAGATTCAGCTTGTTTTGGATTTCGTTTTGGCTGCTTCTGCTTCCGACGGGTCTGCAAACCCATTCTTTCCTTGGCACGCATAGGCCACGCATTTTCAAAATTTCGCACTAAATGTTAGAAAAAATGGCAGCATCTGTTTCTTTTGGATGTAAACAACAGGACGCAGCCAACGTTTGGTTGAATACTGCACGTTATTTGAAATGACGGTTGATCGTAAGTGTATTTAAAATTATCGGAACGGTCTATAACTTTCGTCTTAAGATATGGAAGAGCACGATGTTTGATTCGGCGATGAATAACAATTGCAACTCCACCGCCGGAACCCTGAATCCTATCGTATCTATGAACCACGTAATTGGGATCATATTTTATTTTGATGTTAGATTTCAAATATTTTTCAGTAATAATTGCAATGTGCACATTATTTACTGTTAAAAATTAAAAAGCTCATTCTCATTGGCCTTCAATGGGCGAGCATTCCAATTTAAAATGCTCATTGTTTTATTTAAAATCATTGCTAAATTTCAAATTAGAATCAATTTGAATTATAAAATTTGTTCCAAATCGAATAGCTTCAAACATGGATTTTGCCTGTAATATGGCATTCATAAGATCGAACATTGCCTGTTGCAGAAAAGAAAGTTTACCTGCCGTAATAGGCCCCAAGCAGTTGACATTAGGAAAAATATTTTCGGTAGCAATATTAGCTGCAGTAATAGGTAGCAATATTAGCTGGAGTAATATTTTCTACCGGTTTTTGTTAACCCCCTTGTTAACGGTCATTTTTGAACTACCAACATTAGGTGAACTAATGTTCGAACTACCTGTTATCTGTGTTTATGTTAAACGTTTATGCAAAGCAGTGGAAAAAATTGCTGGTACAGCGGGGCTTGGAGAATTATGTTTTGAAGTTTATTTTGATTGGGAAACTGAATTTTGTTTACCTTGCCTTGCCTTAACAATGGCTAAGCGGACAGGGCATTCGTGAAAAATTGACATATGGTTGCCGTTACAATTGGCGCACCGAATTTTTTTACTCTCTTTCACAGGACATGTGTCCTTTTTGTGAGAGTTTCCACAATAAAGGCTTTTTTGGTCCATTTTGGAAATAAGATCCATGGCCATATCGTTGGCAAGTACGGCATTGGGTGATATGCTTTTCACCTCCGCTAAACTTCCTATAAATTTCCCATTTTACACGTACATTATATAAAGCATGTGCTTTTTCAAAAAAAAAAAGTTGTTAACCTCACTGCGGTTAAAATGGATTAAATAGTTCACAAGGGAAACTCCAGTTCCCTGGCTGTTTTCACCTCGTGATTTTTGTTTCATAATAACTACTTGGGTAGGGGCTATGCCAAGTAATTCTGTTAAAGTAATTTTAAACGCATCTACGGTTTGATCGTTGGTGAGACCTTTCAAGACAACCTTGAACGGCTTGGCGTTCTTGGTGTCATATGTAAAAAAAATTGTACATCTCGTCAGTTAAATACTAAACAAGACGATCATGACCCTTTATTGAGTCGGCTAATAAGCGGCATTTTGTAGGCCAATTTTTAGGTACCTTTAACGTCAGAAACAAACGTTGAACGTTCCTTTTTGAATATATTAAATTCGGAGGAAATAGTTACCACAATAGGTGGAACTTTCTCCTTTTAAAAAGAATTTACATTTTGTATAGTTTCATTACTAATAGCTTCCATTTCACCAGCTTCTTGCTCAGGCAAAGGGACTTTCACTGCAGACACTCGAATTGTTCGAGAGAGAATGCTCTCTCTTTCTCCTCGTAGTGATGTGTGGTTTCTTTTTTCGCCCTGTCATTTCAGGATACGAAAAAAGTTAAAACAAATGTTAAATTAAAAAGTAGGTAGTCTTGAGAAAGACTGATGCGACATAAGTATCAGGTAATCTTTAAAAGATGCACTGACAAAACACAAACTTAGAAGCTATAGGCAGTCAAAAACCAGTCCACAAGCAACCTGAAACACGTCTGACCTGTCGGGCAGCTCAAGACGCACTGTCCTGGTAATTAATCTTTAGTAATCTTAATTTTAATTTGTCATTGGGGTAGTTATTTTATCTGTTGACATATAAATAAATAAAAAAATGAATAAAAAAGGTTACTAAGCACATTTTTTAAAATTTTGTCAAAATCATGATTTTATCATTCTTTTATGAGTGTTTTTTTTTTATTCAATCGTTTAATCAAATTTTGCATGTAAATTCATATGGAACAAACGCTTTCTGTAAAGTTCAATGCATCCTTTTTCACACACACAACAGTTCTGGATCGAATATGCAGTTTGAAATGTTCATATCTTGGCGTAGTAGAGCCTGGAATGTGTTACTTAGTAGCTGATAAAATCATTTCAACCACATCGGTAGGAATAGGCCACTTACAGTCCATAAAGTCGCCTCCTGACGACATTAAAAACCACGATTCCGTTTTAGCCCTCTAGTGCCTAAATTAATTTCTAGACGGGCTTCGGTAAAATCACTATGAATCATTATAAACACTTTTAATGTATTTATTGAAGCTTTTTGAGGTTTGACTGAAGCCCGCCAAAAGGCGGCATTGGGCACTAGAGGGTTAATGTGGTTTAATACGCAAAGTATATACGAAGCGATTCACTAGGATTATACTTTTATGAAAATGCACCGGAAGAAACATGAACGATCACTTATTGCTTTTTTTTGGCGTAGGACTACGTGTTTGTTTTCCATGCTAGACTACATTTTGTAAAATTGAAAATGAAATTGGCAAATGTTGGGTCAGATTTCAAACGATTATAGCAAGCGAACGACTTAATGCATCTTATTCATTTCTGTGTCGGTGGATAGATAAAATGTGTGACAATTGTTTGATATAATTTTTAACATTGTTGCTTTGCTGCTTAATGGTGAAAATAGGGGAGTTCCAAGGTCAGGCTTTCCTATACACTTCCCTCGCTATTGCTTTGCTTTCCGGGCATGGATAACAATAACATGGACGGAATAAATTTCACTGCCCGCATATTCTGACTCAACAAAGTATTTTGTTTCGTTTCTCTTTCTAGAGACTGCGTGTCCACGCCTTTAATGCAAAAATCTACGCTCAACTCGATACAATAGACTGCGTGTAGAAAATTCAGCTTCATTCTTGTTCGTTACACAGTGCGAGTGGAGTACGGCTGTTAGAGGTACGCGACATTAGGAAACGAGAGCTGCGTACGAGTCAACATTCGGGTACGCCGGAACACCTTACCTTTATTTTGCATACGACAGCAACTGGTACCGTTGTATGCTGCAAGATATTTTGCTGGTACAGCTACCGGAGGTGAGAGCGGAGAGCAAATATATTATGTACGGCCAAGCAAAATATTCGCAACTACCGGTGGTGAGATTTTCAGCGTTCTGTGCCACACATTTCTTTTTGAAAATTATGGAATCAGTTCTTTTCAGAACTATGAATGCTTGAAGATAGGATAGGAGTTATAAGAATTTACTAGTGTGAAATTTTCAGTAATTACTCAATAATCATTTTTACAATAACGACCAGGGCACCAAAGATAAACGGTAGTGTTGCCAGTGAACAGTTTATAGTATCACGATAACGATAACGCAGATTAGTGAATCTAGAACCAGGGTAATTTTCGCATCAGAAAAGCTCTTTTTCTTTTGGTGCTTATGACAATTCAGTAGTATTGCAGATGTTTTGTTTCGTTTCTCTTTCTCGAATCTGCGTCGCTCCGCCATGATTGCAAAAATCTACGCTTAACTCGATACAAAAGACTGCGTGTAGAAAATTCAAATTCATTCTTTCGAGGCGAATGACCAACACATGGTTAAAGCCTCAATAAAGAACTAAATAAACGAGGTCTACTTCGACTGTTGCGATTTCAAATTTATGGTGTTTCGGCTTGCAGTCTTTTCGTAAAAATAGCGGATGCAGCCATGGGAAATCTTCTCTCACCGATACTCTCCGATCTCATTGGAACCACTCATTGACACCGTTTTACGCAACATTTGTTTCCCCGTATACGCAATACGCAAATATGTCGATGACCTATTTCTTATAATTTCCAAAGATAAGAAAAACGAAATACTGACAGCTTTAAATTCGTACCACAGCAACATTCAACTCACCATAGAAGAGGAACAGAATGGACGACTAGCATATCTGGATATGACACTCATACGACAAGCTGGTAACTCAATACGCACAGAATACTATACGAAAACTATAGCCTTCGGACGACTATTGAACTACCGATCCATCCACCTACTGTCGCTAAAAATTAATATAGCTTCCAATTTTATATCACGAGGAAACGATCTATCCACCAACCAAACTGATAGCCAAAAGAGAAAGATTATAATTCATCAGCTTAAATTGAACGACTATGCACTCAGTCTAATCAATAGATGCTGGAATCGAATGAAAACCGCTAAAAACATCCAAACCACCCAAAATACACCCGCAGCAGAAAGAATATATCGGTCGATACCGTATATACCCGTTCTAACGCCCCATATAGTTAGGATATTGAAACAACAGTACCCAGAAGTTTGTGTATCAACCCGATGTACACACACCGTGAGCAAATTTTTCACCCAAATCAAAGACCCGGTTCCCGCATTACTTAAACATAATTTCGTATATAAAATACCCTGCAGCAACTGTGACAAAAGTTATATTGGCATAACTAGTAATCTGCTTAAGAGCAGACTCTCCAACCACCAGAGCAACATAAACAAACTCGATCAGCTGTTGAACTCAGAACTTCCATACACCGATCCCGCAATACGTTCTCTCAGAGAGAAAACAGCACTCATCTCCCACTGTATCGACGAGCGTCATCGGTTCAACCTTACCGAAACCAAAATATTGGACTTCACACACAGGAAATCATCTCTGAGCGTGCTCGAGATGATATTGATTTACAACGACACATCCACACACAGCAAACGCACCGACGAAGACGGACTAAATGCTACATTCGCTGGCATCTTGCATGCAATAGACAAACACAGAAACAAACAGCTACAGATAGTAAACAGCACAAACTAGGTTACAGTGACACCCACAGGAGTAGTGACAACACACCGAAGCTGTACAGTACAGTGAAGTTTAAAAATTTTTCGAAATAAGTTTACTTTAAAAGCACATAAAACATTCAAATAACTTTGATGTACATAGCGGGACGCTTACACGTAGAAATATTACAGTTACTGACGACAGACAAAACCCTAGTAAGTACACGCAACGCCAACATACTCCCCACAATAAATAGTTTAAATGTTTTGTACAGTAATTCCCGGCAGAAGGCTAAATACACTCAGCCGAAACGTAGGACAGTAGACAAACTTCTGTTTCGATTTTCACGAAAAGACAGCAAGCCGAAACACCATAAATTTAAAATAAATAAATAAAACTTCATTCTTGTTTTTAACACGATAGCAAGTGGAGCCGTTATACATTTTTTGTATGATTTAGACCACTGCGACCATTGTTTTGATCTTTTGTGGTATACCTCTTCTTTAGTCTAGGTACTCGTGGCAGACATATCACTACTAATGGAAGTCGTGTCATGTTGCATCCTTCCTTCCAATTTGGAACTGAATTTCGTATGAAATTAATTACCTCATTAGGATTTGCAGACCAGACCTCGAAAGGCTCCAAAGTTCCTTTTACAAAGGCTCTTACTCTGCGCTGTATTGGTGCACTGCAGTGGCAGAGCAAATGTTCTGCGGTTTCACATTCGAGCCCGCAGAGACGACCAATTTCGTCATTTGACTCACCAGTTTGTTTTATGTGATACTTACTTGGACAGTGTCCTGTAAACAGACCTGTAATTGTTCTTAGTTCCTTTTTATTTAAACTAACGATTGCGGGCTTGATTCTACGGACATGAATTGTAGACGTGGAAGGAGGCCGATCGACGAGCGCTTGGGGTCTTCGAGCGTAGAATCCTGCGATCAATACTCGGAGGCAAACTAGAGAACGGGGTGTGGCGCAGGCGCATGAATCACGAACTGTACGAAGTATACAAACACGCTGATATTGTCAAGCTGATAAAACACGGCAGGTTACAGTGGGCTGGCCATGTAGCACGGATGGCGGATGAGCGACCGGCAAAGATAATATTTAGCAGAGAACCGGATAGAGGCCGACGACTTCGAAGCAGACCGCGCACGCGCTGGATGTGTACTGTCGAAAAGGATACCAGAGCAGCGGGTGTAAGGGGAGACTGGAGAGTAGCAGCCCATGACCGAGTTTTGTGGAGACGTATTCTGGATTCGGCAAGGGATCTTGATGATCTGTCGCCATAAAAGTAAAAGTAAAGTAAGTAATTGCTGGCTTTTCTTCACGCTTGATTTTATAAACCGCTTCGACTGGCGTATAAACACCTGTGTTAGATACACGGTCTATAACAGGCGTAGTGAAATATGTTAAACAAGAATTAAAACCAATATTTATATTTGTCCTACGTCACCATTTCATACTACCCCTTGGGCTGTATACCTTGTAGTATTTTTTGTCTGTAATTAACCGATAAACGGGCATCACTGTTTATGACACAAACTGTTTTCCGCCATGCTTTTATTTATTTATCAACTGGCTGAGCGTACAGCGCAGTATTTTCATTTGCTTCACTAATTCACTGGACTGGTGTTAGTCTGCATGAACGAAAAAGGCCATTGGTTCAGTATTTGAATAATACCATCGATAAATGTAGATTTCCGAAAACAGATCATTGATATTCGGTGATCATCCAGGAGGAGCCCCGCAAAACATGATCCATCGGGCGAGGTTGTGTCAGCTGCCACCGGCCCGGTTTCCCCGATTCTTATTGGGGTCTTGTCATCTGATGAGTCTGATTCTGACGATGAATCGTTGGAAAACTTACCTTTGCCGAACCCGGGAAGTCTAGGAAGCGAAAAAACCTCTCTTCCCCTAGACTTCCTAGGAAGGGACTGATAAGGTTTTCATCAGAAATGGCTAATACTAAGAAACAAAAAAGTGCTGTAGAAAATCCGAAGGAATCCCGGATTGGCAAAATTGAATTCAAGTAAGGAGTTCCCAGCACTTCCAGGAACATCAAAAAACCCACCTGTTCCTTCCTTTTCGTTCGAGATTCAGCCAGAATCTGGACTGCTAAAGTTTTCAGGTATTGTGGACTGGATTTTTGAAAATTTCAACATAACTGATCCCCTTAAAAGTCTTCTGCTGGCATTTCTACTAACAGTTAAAACGTATTTGAAGCAGTTGACTGCTATATGGCCCCTTCTCGCAGCGATCGTATCCTTCGATGGCTAATTCATCTGCTAAAACGAAGGATTCTAGCTCTGTCTTACAGTGGAATTGTAGAAGTATCATCCCCAAAACTGATACATTTAATGTTTTGATTAATAAGTATAAATGCGATGCATTTTCCCTCTGTGAAACACGGCTCACTTCAAATGTTGACCTTAACTTCCATGATTTTAATATCATTCGCCTTGATCGAGACACCCTATATGGAGGAGTACTTCTAGGGATCAAGAAATGCTATTCTTTTTATCCTATTAACTTCCCGTCGGTCCCAGGCATCGAAGTTGTCGCATGTCAAATGACAATACAAAGTAAAGAGCTTTGTATTGCCTCAATATATATTCCCCTCAGAGCACAGGTTGGGCAACGGCGGCTCTTTGAAATAATAGAACTTCCTCCCTCGCCACGGTTAGTTTTGGGAGATTTTAACTCTCATGGCGTGGCTTGGGGTTCTGCTTCTATAATAGTCGCTCCTCTTTGATCTGTAATCTTCGCGACGACTTCGATATGACAATTTTAAACAATGGGGATATGACACGTGTACCAAAACCTCCAGCGCAACCAAGCGCTTTAGATTTATCCTTATGTTCGACATCGCTACGGTTGGATTGCACATGGAAGGTAATTCAGGATCCCCATGGTAGCGATCATTTGCCTGTCTTTATTACAATTGCCAATGGATCAAATCGCGCACAACCGCTTAATATTTCGTATGACCTCACCCGTAACATTGATTGGAAGATAAACGAGGAAAGGATTTCGAAAAATGTTGAGTCGATTCAATGTTTTCCACCACTTGAAAAATATAATCCTTCGCGGGCTTGATTCTCGACGCCGCGTTACAAGCCCAAACGAAGAAATATTCCGGCGTGACGATCAAAGAACGACCTCTACTCCGTGGTGGGACAAAGAGTGCTCCGATGTTCACATGCAAAGATCCAACGCGTTTATAGCCTTTCAGAGGAAAGGTATACCTGGCGACTATATACGGTATTCGGAGCTTGAGGCCAAGTTTAAAAGCTTGGTCGGAACAAGGAACACGGTTATTGGCGTCAATTTGCTAACGAATAATCGAGAGAGACATCGATGAGCACTCTTTGGAACACAGACCGAAGAATGCGATCTTGTTGATCTAGTTTATTAAGTTCCTGGAGCAAAATATTGTACCGCACGACAAGTACAAGTGAAAGTGATCGCCATCCAGAAAAACGGGAAAACCAGCTTCTGATCACAGCTCTTATAGGCCGATTGCAATGTTGTCCTGTATCCGGAAATCGATGGAGAGAATGATACTCCGTCGCTTGTACCATTGGGTCAAAACTAATGGGTTACTTTCAGATACACAATTTGGTTCCTGTCGAGCCAAAGGGACGAACGATTGTCTTGCGTTGCTTTCAACAGAAATTCAGCCGGCGTATGCTAGCACAGAACAAATGGCGTCTGTGTTCTTAGACATTAAAGGGGCTTTTGATTCCGTCTATATTGACATCCTTTCGGTTGAACTTCACCGACAAGGATTTTCTCCAATTTTGAACAACTTTTTGCACAATTTGCTGTCCGAAAAGCACATGCAAGGTGAATTGACAACATTTAGAATTAGCTGTATGGGTCTTCCCCAGGGCTCATGTTTAGCCCCCTCCTTTACAGTTTTTATGTGAATGACATTGATGAATGCCCAATCAGTCAAAAATACCAGGATTATAACAAATCTCGATATTCTGTTACGAACTTTTTGCATCAACTTGTGTTCAAAACTTGGTATCGTTAATAGTTAGAATATCAAAATTCCCATCAAAATTACTTACTGATTATTACAAATTATAGCAAGTTCTGTAAGGTTTTTGGCAGAAAAGATCAGAATTAGTTAGAATGTACAATATTTTGTTAATTTAATAATAAATTATGTTATGAATATGCTTTAAAGATACACTTTTGAACATTCAATTTGCTATAATTGTGTACTGTTTATCATACCGGCATAACAAGAATTTTACAGGCTTCGTTATTTCTATCAGGTTTAGAAATATTTTTGTTACCCGTTTGTTATAATCGTTTGATCGGGTGTCTTGCAAGTTCATGCTCGGTAAGACAACTTGCAGACGACAGCGTGGTTTCTATCACAGGATCCAGAGCTGCCGATTTGCAAAAACCATTGCAGGATACCCAGCTCCACTTACAGATGATGGGTGAAACGATTTCTCAGGTTTTGGTGTATAAATATCTTGGCGTCTGGTTCGACTCGAGAGGCACCTGGGGTTGTGATATTAGGTATCTGATTAAAAATGCCAACAAAGAGTGCATTTTATCCGGACAATAACTGGTTTATGGTGGGGGCCCCACCCAGGAGACCTGATAAGGCTTTACCAAACAACGATGTTTTCGGTGCTTGAGTACGGGTGTTTTTGCTTCCGTGCTGCTGCAAACACCCATTTAATCAAGCTGGAACGATTACAATATCGTTGTTTACGTATCGCTTTGGGTTGCATGCATTCGACCCATACGAAGAGTTTGGAAGTTTTGGCAAGCGTTCTCCCATTGAAAGACCACTTTTGGGATCTGGCTACCTGTATTCTCATCAAATGTGAGGTTTTGAACCCATCGGTAATTGAAAATTTCGATAGGTTCGTTGAACTTCATTCTCGAACCCGTTTCATGACATTGTATTTCAATCTAATGTCCCAAAGTATAAATCCTTCCTCATACATCTCCAACCGTTTCAACTTGTTAGATACTTCTAATTCTACTGTGTTTTTCGATACATCCATGATAGTAAAGACTCGTGAAATCCCGGATCATTCAAGCGTGCAGCAGATCCCCAAAATATTTTTTAATAAATATAAAAACATCAACTGTGCCATACGCGTTTTATACTGACGGATCACTTCTCGCTGGGTCCACTGGCTTCGGTATTTTCAATAACAATTTAACCGTCGCTTATATGCTCGATAATCCTGCTTCTGTCTACGTCACAGAATTAGCTGCAATTCAGTATATCCTAGGAATTATCGAGAAAATGTCCAAGAACCATTATTTCATCTTTACGGACAGTCTCAGTTCTATTGAGGCTCTCCAATCGATGAAAAATGCAAAGCACTCTCCGTATTTCCTGGGGAAAATACGAAAACACCTGAGTGCTTTATTCGAGAAATCTTATCAGATTAACATAGTGTTGGTGCCTTCTCATTGTTCCATTACGGGCAATGAGAAAGCGGACACTTTGGCTAAGGTAGGCGCAACAAACGGTGATATTAACGATAGACCAATTGCCAACAATAAATTTTTGCAAATCTCACGTCAGAGCACGCTCGTAAATTGGCAGACCTCGTGGGGTAAAGGAGAACTGGGAAGGGGGCTACACAGCATCATCCCCAATTCCACCAAACTTTGGTCTCGGGGGTTGGATGTAGGACGAGACTTCATTCGCGTGATGTCTCGGATTATGTCCAACCATTACGGGTTAGACGCACATCTACTACGTATTGGGCTCGCAGACAGTAACCATTGCGTTTGTGGATTGGGGTATCATGACATCGAACACGTAGTTTGGGTGTTTGCTGAATTCCGTGACGCCGGATCCTTACTTTTGAATACACTCAGGGCCCGAAGTATACAACCCTACGTCCCGGTCCGCGATATCTTGGCCCAACGGAACACTTCATACTTGATGCTGATCTACGGCTATGTGTATAGCATAGGTACCCCATTTAACAATTCCAACAATCAGAACCGTCGAAAAAAAAACCATGCTAGTTTTAGTTGTAGACTTAGTTCGAGCTCGTAGTCGGCAGTGAGGGTAAAAAATTTGCCATAGCTAATAAGAGAAACTATAAATAACACCCAGTTGGCTCCGTTAAATATTATATGTAAAGTGCCGTGTCAAATATACGTTTTGATAAAAATAAATAAACCGTAAGTCGCCATCTTGAATTTCAAAATGGCGTTTAAAGACATTTTATAGCCTCTCTCTTATACATTTAACGTTTTGATTAATAAGTATAAATGCGATGCATTTTCCCTCTGTGAAACATGGCTCACTTCAAATGTTGACCTTAACTTCCATGATTTTAATATCATTCGCCTTGATCGAGACACCCCTTATGGAGGAGTACTTCTAGGGATCAAGAAATGCTATTCTTTTTATCCTATTAACTTCCCGTCGGTCCCAGGCATCGAAGTTGTCGCATGTCAAATGACAATACAAAGTAAAGAGCTTTGTATTGCCTCAATATATATTCCCCTCAGAGCACAGGTTGGGCAACGGCCGCTCTTTGAAATAATAGAACTTCCTCCCTCGCCACGGTTAGTTTTGGGAGATTTTAACTCTCATGGCGTGGCTTGGGGTTCTGCTTCTATAATAGTCGCTCCTCTTTAATCTGTAATCTTCGCGACGACTTCGATATGACAATTTTAAACAATGGGGATATGACACGTGTACCAAAACCTCCAGCGCAACCAAGCGCTTTAGATTTATCCTTATGTTCGACATCGCTACGGTTGGATTGCACATGGAAGGTAATTCAGGATCCCCATGGTAGCGATCATTTGCCTGTCTTTATTACAATTGCCAATGGATCAAATCGCGCACAACCGCTTAATATTTCGTATGACCTCACCCGTAACATTGATTGGAAGATATACGAGGAAAGGATTTCGAAAGATGTTGAGTCGATTCAACGTTTTCCACCACTTGAAGAATATAACCTCTTCGCGGGCTTGATTCTCGACGCCGCGTTACAAGCCCAAACGAAAAAATATTCCGGCGTGACGATCAAAGAACGACCTCCCACTCCGTGGTGGGACAAAGAGTGCTCCGATGTCTACATGCAAAGATCCAACGCGTTTATAGCCTTTCAGAGGAAAGGTATACCTGGCGACTATATACGGTATTCGGAGCTTGAGGCCAAGTTTAAAAGCTTGGTCCGAACAAAGAAACACGCTTATTGGCGTCAATTTGTTAACGAATGATCGAGAGAGACATCGATGAGCACTCTTTGGAACACAGACCGAAGAATGCGATCTTGTTGATCTAGTTTATTAAGTTCCTGGAGCAAAATATTGTACCGCACGACAAGTACAAGTGAAAGTGATCGCCATCCAGAAAAACGGGAAAACCAGCTTCTGATCACAGCTCTTATAGGCCGATTGCAATGTTGTCCTGTATCCGGAAATCGATGGAGAGAATGATACTCCGTCGCTTGTACCATTGGGTCAAAACTAATGGGTTACTTTCAGATACACAATTTGGTTCCTGTCGAGCCAAAGGGACGAACGATTGTCTTGCGTTGCTTTCAACAGAAATTCAGCCGGCGTATGCTAGCACAGAACAAATGGCGTCTGTGTTCTTAGACATTAAAGGGGCTTTTGATTCCGTCTCTATTGACATTCTTTCGGTTGAACTTCACCGACAAGGATTTTCTCCAATTTTGAACAACTTTTTGCACAATTTGCTGTCCGAAAAGCACATGCAAGGTGATTTGACAACATTTAGAATTAGCTATATGGGTCTTCCCCAGGGCTCATGTTTAGCCCCCTCCTTTACAGTTTTTATGTGAATGACATTGATGAATGCCAAATCAGTCAAAAATACCAGGATTATAACAAATCTCGATATTCTGTTACGAACTTTTTGCATCAACTTGTGTTCAAAACTTGGTATCGTTAATAGTTAGAATATCAAAATTCCCATCAAAATTACTTACTGATTATTACAAATTATAGCAAGTTCTGTAAGGTTTTTGGCAGAAAAGATCAGAATTAGTTAGAATGTACAAATTTTGTTAATTTAATAATAAATTATGTTATGAATATGCTTTAAAGATACACTTTTGAACATTCAATTTGCTATAATTGCGTACTGTTTATCATACCGGCATAACAAGAATTTAACAGGCTTCGTTATTTCTATCAGGTTTAGAAATATTTTTGTTACCCGTTTGTTATAATCGTTTGATCGTGTGTCTTGCAAGTTCATGCTCGGTAAGACAACTTGCAGACGTCAGCGTGGTTTCTATCACAGGATCCAGAGCTGCCGATTTGCAAAGACCATTGCAGGATACCCAGCTCCACTTACAGATGATGGGTGAAACGATTTCTCAGGTTTTGGTGTATACATATCTTGGCGTCTGGTTCGACTCGAGAGGCACCTGGGGTTGTGATATTAGGTATCTGATTAAAAATGCCAACAAAGAGTACATTTTATCCGGACAATAACTGGTTTATGGTGGGGGCCCCACCCAGGAGACCTGATAAGGCTTTACCAAACAACGATGTTTTCGGTGCTTGAATACGGGTGTTTTTGCTTCCGTGCCGCTGCAAACACCCATTTAATCAAGCTGGAACGATTACAATATCGTTGTTTACGTATCGCTTTGGGTTGCATGCATTCAACCCATACGAAGAGTTTGGAAGTTTTGGCAGGCGTTCTCCCATTGAAAGACCGCTTTTGGGATCTGGCTACCTGTATTCTCATCAAATGTGAGGTTTTGAACCCATCGGTAATTGAAAATTTCGATAGGTTCGTTGAACTTCATTCTCGAACCCGTTTCATGACATTGTATTTCAATCACATGTCCCAAAGTATAAATCCTTCCTCATACATCTCCAACCGTTTCAACTTGTTAGATACTTCTAATTCTACTGTGTTTTTCGATACATCCATGATAGTAGAGACTCGTGAAATCCCGGATCATTCACGCGTGCAGCAGATCCCCAAAATATTTTTTAATAAATATAAAAACATCAACTGTGCCATACGCGTTTTATACTGACGGATCACTTCTCGATGGGTCCACTGGCTTCGGTATTTTCAATAACAATTTAACCGTCGCTTATATGCTCGATAATCCTGCTTCTGTCTACGTCACAGAGTTAGCTGCAATTCAGTATATCCTAGAAATTATCGAGAAAATGTCCAAGGACCATTATTTCATCTTTACGGACAGTCTCAGTTCTATTGAGGCTCTCCAATCGATGAAAAATGCAAAGCACTCTCCG
Organism: Wyeomyia smithii; assembly: GCF_029784165.1. Lineage (NCBI taxonomy): Eukaryota > Metazoa > Arthropoda > Insecta > Diptera > Culicidae > Wyeomyia > Wyeomyia smithii. Next base: position 145,799,061 of record NC_073696.1, on the reverse strand, counting down.
TATTTCCTGGGGAAAATACGAAAACACCTGAGTGCTTTATTCGAGAAATCTTATCAGATTAACATAGTGTTGGTGCCTTCTCATTGTTCCATTACGGGCAATGAGAAAGCGGACACTTTGGCTAAGGTAGGCGCAACAAACGGTGATATTAACGATAGACCAATTGCCAACAATGAATTTTTGCAAATCTCACGTCAGAGCACGCTCGTAAATTGGCAGACCTCGTGGGATAAAGGAGAACTGGGAAGGGGGCTACACAGCATCATCCCCAATTCCACCAAACTTTGGTCTCGGGGGTTGGATGTAGGACGAGACTTCATTCGCGTGATGTCTCGGATTATGTCCAACCATTACGGGTTAGACGCACATCTACTACGTATTGGGCTCGCAGACAGTAACCATTGCGTTTGTGGATTGGGGTATCATGATATCGAACACGTAGTTTGGGTGTGTGCTGAATTCCGTGACGCCGGATCCTTACTTTTGAATACACTCAGGGCCCGAAGTATACAACCCTACGTCCCGGTCCGCGATATCTTGGCCCGACGGAACACTTCATACTTGATGCTGATCTACGGCTATAAGTATAGCATAGGTACCCCATTTAACAATTCCAACAAACAGAACCGTCGAAAAAAAAACCATGCTAGTTTTAGTTGTAGACTTAGTTCGAGCTCGTAGTCGGCAGCGAGGGTAAAAAAATTGCCATAGCTAATAAGAGAAACTATAAATAAGACCCAGTTGGCTCCGTTAAATATTATATGTAAAGTGCCGTGTCAAATATACGTTTTGATAAAAATAAATAAACCGTAGGTCGCCATCTTGGATTTCAAAATGGCGTTTAAAGACATTTTATAGCCTCTGGGCGTTATTGTGGTTTCGGAAGCACCCATATTAGAATATTATTTGTTACCCCCAAAAACACTCACATGCCAAATATTGTTCCATATCCTTGATTTCTCTAGATGTGCAAAATTTGTATTTCGTTTGTATGGGACCCCTTTGTTATCCCTAAAAACATTCACATACCAAATTTGGTTCCATTTACTTGGTTAGCTTTAAAGATGTGCAGATTTTTGTGTTCGATTTGTATGGGACCCCTCCCTTCCAGAAGAGAAAGGGGTCTTAAATTATCTTAGTCACTTTTCGCGGCTCCTCAAACCCCTTTATGAAAAATTTCACGTCAATCGGTTTAGTAATTTCCGAGCCTATATAGAACAGACAGACAGAGATGCATTTTTATGTGTTTAGATTTTTAGATCAGAGGCTGTATTTGATTTGAGCACGTTTGACTTTTGGCACGGATCGATTTTTGCACACATTTGCCAAAACTGAGCGATTATGTCCAATCATATTTTTTATTTTACTTTTTTAACCAATTTAAGCGCAACATCCTCCAACCGAAAGGTATTTTGATTCTTATTACTAGCAAATCTTTGGTGTTAGATTCCGATTCGGAATTTGACCTTCTGTTTATTTATACACAGACTTCGCAGCCGACTGTTTATCGTATAGAGGACAATTGCGGGGCTATCGCTACGATCCTTCTGACACTAACAATCTCTCCCGAGCCGAGACTCGAACCTACAACGACTGGCTTGTTAGGCCAGCATCGTACCTCGAGACCATCTTAGAGACTCAGTACTAAAAACCGTATTATGTCTCTAATTACTCGGGTGGTCATATCAAGTAGTTAAGTCGTCATAGGCCACATGAGGACCTGTCCTCGTTGAGTTCCGGGTACTCCCAAACTAAAAAAAGTAGGAGAGGGGATCAAAGACACGACCGCATGACGTAGGACTAGGGTATTTTTCTATATTTTTTATCTAACAGTGAATTTTTTTTGCTGAGACTAGCGTTGCACCGAATAATAGGGCTGGGAAAAAGTGTCTTTGTGAAAAGTATCGAAGTTTCAGTTTACAGAATAATGGTTTTAACTTGAGCTTGTCTAGGGTAAGTCACATTAAGTCAAGAATAATTTGGTTTTTATTTTTATCGTCTTATCATCATGTTTCGTTGAATATTCGGCCGAATACTCAACAGAACATGATGATTAAATGAGAAGAATTAAAAACCAAATAACTCATGAATTTAAATGGATTACCGTAAACAAGGTCTAGTTTAAATCATTATTCGATAACCCTAATATTCGGTAATTTTCAAAACTAACTCTTTCCCAGCCCTATTATTCGGTGCATCTCTAGCTGTGACATTAGACACATTCCAGCGTAACGCGACACCATGAGGAACCGACTTTGGTATACATTTTAGGCTGGATATTAGGAATTAGCTTAAAGAGCATATGATTAAACAGGTCGTAAATAATGCCAACCTAATGTACTTTCTTATGACGGGTTAGTTAAGCAATTTAGATAGTTGTATTATGCACTGCAACCCGTTACATTTTGTAACGCGACACCATCGCTGAATTTCGCTTTTTCAGCCTTCGATGGCATACGTTCAGATATCTGCTCTGCTGTAAGGTCTTGAACCCTGGTTACTTCTAGACATTTGTTCCAGAGACAAAATCCAACAAAATGACACAGTACAACATAGAAAACACTGAATTTTTAGCGAAATGTTCCCAAAACATTTCGGTGTGTCAATGGTTTCGCGTTACGCTAAACAGTCATCTGCAATGTCAATGGTGTCGCGTTACGAAAATGCGAGCTTTGTAAATGTGGGCATCATGATTAGTTTTTAGTCATACTATCTTCGGCAAAGTTGTTGTTTAGGTTAATATCAATAAGTTTATGCTATGACATATACATTTAGTTCAAAGTTGCGCCGATGGGGGCGTTCCAGATTTATATTATTTTACTACTTATCGTACTGAGAATGGTTTCCTTCATAAAAAAGCTATACTCATTCAGATTTTAACCTTTTTTGATACAGTTTTCCTTGAAGTCAAAGGGAAACAAGTAGTTTATGCAAAGCCATCACTCCGCACCCTCCACTTTTCGACTGGCAAACAAAAATAGCTGTATCTTTATGAAACATTGGGCCCTGTTACTGAAGCCTCGGCGAGCAACTCGTCTCGTTTGGATTTTTCTGCTACAATCTTACTCAAAATTGCACTCAAATTGCAAATTTATTGATGTTTCCTAGAAAAAATATCAAAATCCAAAAAGAGATATGTGAAAAACACGATAATTTATAATTTATTATTTATATTATAATTTTATTTATTATAATTTATTTTAATTTTCTAGCACAAAGATATTTTTACATTTTCAATGTCATCTGAAGACCATTCTAGTAATTTCTCATAGGTTTCCATTGGCATTGAATATCAAGGTTGCTGATATTCATTCAATAACACTCAGAAGCGCTCACCACCTGCGAACGTATTCGTATAGTGCTCATATAGCATGCATTCCCGAACGAACCAAACAATACCACCGAGCGCACGAACCGAACGATGCAGGAAAAAGATATGTTCGGAAGAGCGATCGTACTGTCTTCCATGCCGTATTACTTTTTTTAAGAGGAGGATTTGTTAGTAGCTTAAGTATTTATGATAAATATTAGTAAATAATGAGTATGTGTGTCCAATCACAAATGGTGACTTCTCAACACTGTTAGAAATTTGTAATTTTAATTGTTAGGATTTGTTTGCTTTCGCAATTAGGACTTATCATTCGTAGGGATTTAAACCTACTTGTCAGAACAGGGAAAGTAAATTTATAACTAACTTATTTGCTAACTTATTGGCTATAAAGAGAGCTTTTCGTACCAATTGAGGATTGAACGATTTTTGTAGAAAATTTTTAATAATTTTATTTGACATAGCTTCTAATGGTTCAACACCAGTAAGTGTATGTAATTCGAGTGTACCAAACCAAGGAGGACGCTACAAAATCCTTTTCAGAATTTTATTCTGAATCCTTTGGAGCGTTTTCTTCCTTGTTGAACAGCAACTTGACCAGATCGGTACTGCATAAAGCATTGCTGGTCTAAAAATTTGTTTGTAAATCAAAAGTTTGTTCTTTGAATAAAGTTTAGAATTCCTGTTAATGAGAGGATATAAACATCTCGTATATTTGATGCACTTGGCTTGTATACTCTCAATGTGCTCTTTGAAAATAAGTTTTTTATCGTAAATTAGTCCCAAGTACTTAACCTTGTCAGACCAACTTAAAATAACCCCATTCATCTTGACAACGTGATAATTGTTTGACTTGAGGAAAGAAGCCCTAGTCTTATGAGGAAAAAATATCATTTGAGTTTTAGAAGCATTGGGAGAGATTTTCCACTTTTGTAAGTAGGAAGAAAAAAAATCTAAACTTTTCATCGCAGAACAATGACTTTGTGCATCCTGGAGGCAAATCAGGAAGATCTGAAGTGAATATGTTGTACAGGACTGGGCCCAATACTGAACCTTGGGGTACACCTGCTCTGACAGGAAATCTATCAGATTTTGAATTCTGATAGACAACCTGCAGAGTTCGATCAGTAAGATAATTTTTCAAAATTTTGATTAGGAAAATTGGAAACTTAAAAGTTTGCAATTTCGCAATCAAACCTTTATGCCAAAGACTGTCGAATGCTTTTTCTATGTCTAAAAGAGCAGCTCCAGTATTCCGTATTGCTTTTTGTTCATCGCTCATATTGATCGGAGTGATTAGGCAGGAATGGAATAGTCGATGAACGTTCGCGGTGAGCAGTTTGTTGAACGTTCACCGTGAGCGGAACTGGTCATAATCGTAAAAAAAAACAGAAAATAATGCGGTGGAAGAGAATCAGAGTTTAGAGCGGGACTAAGTTTTAAAGGCTTGCGTGTATGATTTAAACCAAGGGGCTCGTGTGGCTGTCGAACTTCATAACTTTTTCATCTTTCACTGATTGATTCTGGTATCAGTGACTCTGGGATCCACTTTTTAGTTGAGTTGGTCTAAAACAACTAAATAGAGTAAACATCCTGTAGGGTGTTCTCCTACCACAATTATAACTTGACTTAGTTTCCAATACATATTTTTTAGATGCAAAACAAAAACACAACGTTTGTTTCCAGTATGATGTGCTATTTCAATGAATAAGACATTTTCGAACGCCGTCATGAATTTATGATTGGTAAGAGGTAAGAATTCAACGTTTATACTCTATAAATTTAATCTTAATTCGTTTTTACGTTTGGAATCAGTAAATACTCAAAGAGCAGTATGGTTTTTAACTGCAGACCAAAATAAAATTCAATGAATAAATAAAAACGGAAGGTCAAATCAGTGAACATTTGGTAGATGAATTTGGGAGACACAACTGACACTCTGAATAAACGATTCTGAAATGAATAAAAAACATTTAAAGCATACCTCATAAAGCATGACTAGAAAATCCGCGTAAAAAATAGTTCTGAGGTTTTCTCTTCTTAATGTCCAAAAAAAATTTACAATGTATTTTGTGGTGAAAACAGTAAATGGACAATATTTTTTGTTGTAACCATAAAAAACAATGTATTTTTAATGTAAGCTTGCGAACGTTTTTTGTTATTACAATATTTTAACAATGTTTTTCGTTGTTGAATCTACCGCCGACAATAATTTTACCACGAAAAACATTGTCAGTGACTTCTAAATGTATGGGAAAAGTGCCTAGAAAAATGCTGTTAAAGAAACATAACAACCCCTCTTTTTCATGGTAAAAAAGGCAAAAACATTGTTTTTTATTGTTCTGGACAATGATATTTAATGTAAAAATGATTTATTTACAATGAAAAACATAGTCAAATTATGGTTAAACTATGTACAATTACAGTAACTTTTAGGGGTTTTTTGATGTTATTTTTTTTCGGGGTACTTATCAATTTTAACCGAGTTCAAAAATTATACCGGTCTTGCCGACATTTTAATAGAAACAAGCAAGCAATTCAATTTCCGCTTGAGTTGCAAAAATATTCGGAAGCGGCGGTATAAAAAGCAATTTTGCTTTGATAGAGATAGCGCATCGCGTGGTCGTAGGTTTCTGACGGCGGTGGTGTGCATTGGCGTGCTATTAAGCTGCATTCTAGAATATCGCAATCCAGGTATGTTATTGTAATACACTAAAGTCGCTTTTTACACCCCGCTATGTGCCGCGTAAAAAATACCGCGTAAATTTCGGAATCCGCGTAAAAAAACCGCATGAATTCCGGAATCCGTGTAAAAAACGCGTAAACTCCGGAATCCGCGTAAAAAAAACCGCGTAAATTCTGCAATCCGAGTGAAGAGAAACCGAAATCCGCGCAAAAAAAAAAATACCGCGTAAATTCCGGAATCCGCGTAAATTCCGGAATTCGCGTAAAAAAAACCCGCGTAAAAAACCGCATAAGAAGCGACCTTAGTGTATTTGTTCTCACGGCTATGAATTTTTGTCCAATTCAACAAACAAACTCTTAAAAGTTTACAGTGAAAGAGCGTCAACAGTAACATTAAGAGATAAAAGTAAATAACCAATAAAAGTATATTTTCGAGAAAATCATAGAAGAAAACATAATAAAGTGTCATTGCACTAAGAAAGTTCAAATTTTCTTTTTGTCATGTTTTAAATAACACTTTAATAACAATAAACATGATTCAATGACCTACCAATTGAATCTACAAAATAGCAGCAACAACTACGTTTAGGCCATGAATACATCCATAAAAACCCATTACTTTTTTATGTATCACATGCCCATAGCTTCAAAATAGTATCAGTTAAGCATATTTTTTAAAAATAGTGTCAAAACTATGATTTTATTAATCCTTTATGAGTGTTTTAATTCAATCATTTAGTCAAGTTTTGCAAGTAAATTTAAATGAAACAAACGTTTTCCCGGAAGTTCAGTTTATCCTCTTTCACATACACAACACTTCTGGGTCAAATATGCAGTTTTAAATTTTGATGTCTTGGTGTAGAAGAGCGTGGAATGTGTCATTAGAGCTTAAAATGACAAGACAAATATTAGAATAAGAATGACAAGAAAGGAAATTTTTTTGAAAGCTGCACCGGTCGCTGTCGAAAAATAAACACCAACAAAAATATGCATAATTGCAAGGCTTTTTCCGCCAGCAGCAGCATTTTGTAAAACAGAAAATTCAACTAGCCGCTTCAATTACAACACTGGTACAAAAGGTGCCGGTTGCCGATTATTCTTGTTCTCTGGTTATTCCGGCCAGAATTCCAGCTATTTTAGAACTTTTGCAGTAGCCATGTACTACTAACAGTCATCAGCATTACGGGTGAAACTGGCACGAGATAACCGCTACTATTTTGTCTCTCCTCCTTTCAACTGCTAACACCAAGCGTCCGTATGTTACCGGTACGGTTTAGGAATTAAACTGATGAGGTTAAATGTTCGAATGGTACCTTTTATATCAAGGTTTTGTCAGTTAGTTGGAAAGAGCGAGTAGTTAAGAAGAATAGGGAATGGTAAGGGAAGTAAATAAACATCGGAAACAGAAAGTGACCTCGAGTGAAACAACAATAACAACAACAAATCGTTTACAAAGTCAGATCAGTTGTATCCGTTAGTGTCGACTGTGCTTGTGAAGAGCGGTGGTGATTGGTTGCTCGGTACAATTTAGACAATCGATGTTATTTATCAATTTTTCAATAGTGTATCTCAAACAATAGGATGTTTTTGTTACATAAATTCAACCGTTAAATAATTTCTGATCGACTGATGCCAAAACCTCGAAAACCTGATTATAAATGACTGAAATATAAGCGTTCAAAACCTGACCAATTTTTCCTGGTTTTCCATGGTTGAATTACTAGATGCTCAAATTCATCAAGTGACCCCTCTAACGACTTGGAACCAAAACTAGTTCATTAATGGCCATATCTTCTACCAGCCGAAAATTTTATTTACAGAAATTTTAAAACTGACAGAATTTTTTTGGACATGTCAACATTCAATTCAATTAAAAAATTTAATCAGTTTATAGATATCAAAAAAATGCGAAAATACCATATTTGAAAGTAATTTGTCTGTGAGCTTCAAAAATAAACTGGACTAGAGTGACAAACAACATTAGCCTCAGCAATTAATATTTGCATAGTGTTGTTCATTTACAAGTAAGGTTAAGGAAGGCAATATTATCTTGCAGATGCAGATGTAGAAAAAATTCAATTGAAAAATACAAATTGTGAGAACCCTAATATTGATGAACTTCTGAAACTGTGATTGTCATATTGGATTAAATTAATTTAGCTAGAAAAATCAGTACAGCTCGGTTAACTACCTGTTCAAAGATCTTTTTTTTTCAAAGGTCTTTTAAATATACTATATCTAGTTATTTAAATAAATTTGAGAAAAACAGAGTGTAGAGTTCAAAATTGAAACACGAATTAATCCATTTGGCGGTGAGACCTCGCCTTTCACATTCGCACTTTATTATTTGTTAAAACGAATGTTCTAAAAACTTCAAATTTTCGAAAAAAATACATCGTGATGATTTCTACTGGATTCATATTTTAAATAATAAATAATAAAACAACATATCTATACCAAACAATTTTAAACTAAACATTCACATATAAAACATGTGCAGATACACACACACACACGCACACACACACACACACAAATTACATTGGAAGAAATATGTTTCGAATATATTAGGTGAAATTGTTTTATGATTGTTACGTCACTGTGGGTTTTTCAGGTAGAGGTTGGAAATCTGTTTCAGATTTCATTTTGAAATCCGACATTACGACTTATGTCTTATGCGTTCCAATAATAGCGATACTGTATTTCAAGTAGGTAAATGAATTTCACAATGATAAAAGTATAATGTATGAAATTTGACACAATAGTAATAATGAGAAAATAATTCCTAATTTCAAACTAGCAACGCCAAGAACGTTCAACTTAAATAAAAATAATGTCGAGGCCACATATTTGTGCCACATAATAAAAAGTTTTCTGAAGGGGATGTGCGTGTAGAGTTATCGTAGAGTGGTCATCATAGAATGGTTGAATTCTATGTGTTATCGCCGGAGTTAAATCGCTCTGCTGTGCTAAGATGGAAAAATAGTGACTTATCAACGTGAGCCTCATGGATTAATAGCTGTTTATCTAGTTGAATGTTCTTATTACTGCTTTGAAAATCGATGTATAGAGCAAGAAGATCAGTTGGTTCGGCCAGCCTTACTTTTCGTTGATGCCCCTTCAGAATCGATAAGCTTAACGTTTATCGTATCGCTATATCGATTACTTGTCATCTATTGTTCATTCAGACCCATTAGTATTTCCTCGGTTTTGTTGAAGACAATGGAAAAAGTGCTGAATGATTTCATTCATACAACTTACATGCAAACAAAACCGCTTTCAAAGTTCCAGTTTGCCTATCAAACTGGAAAATCCACTATCACAGCGCTTCATACGCTGGTCATGAAAATTGAACAGTCACTTTCAGCTAAAGAAATTGCTCTGTGCTCTTTCTTGGATATTGAAGGTGCTTTTGATAATGCGTCCTATTCTTCAATGTCTAGTGCAATGAAAAACAAAGGATTTCACACGAGTATTGTTAACTGGATTCATACCATGCTTGCAAGAAGAGAAATCACTTCTGAGTTGGGAGGTTCGTCTATTACGGTAAGGGCAACGGAAGGATGTCCGCAAGGAGGTGTTCTTTCGCCACTTATGTGGTCTTTGGTGGTGGACGATCTTCTCAAAAGCTTAGAAGCAAAAGGTTTCGAAGTTGTGGGCTTTGCAGATGACATAGTCACCTTGGTAAGAGGAAAGTTCGACAACATAGTTTCGGGAAGAATGCAGGAGGCTCTGAAGCATATCCAGTTTTGATGTATGAAGGAGGGTATCAGCATTAATCCGACAAAAGCTGTAATCGTACCTTTCACTAGAGAGAGGAAATCCAATCTGAAAACAATCAAGCTTGGAGGAGTAGAAATTCCATTTAGTGAATAGGTTAAATACTTAGGAGTTATCCTTGATGCCAAGCTAAACTGGAATGCACATCTTGACTATGCAATCAACAAGGCGGTCAGTGCATTATGGTTGTGCTCCAAAACCGTTGGGAGTAAGTGGGGCTTGAGACCGAAAATGGTGATTTGGATATTCACATCTATTATACGTCTAAAACTATGCTGCGTTAGTGTGGTGGCCAAAAACCAAAGAGTCCACCGCTAGAACAAAACTAGATAAAGTTCAACGACTTGCGTGCATTGCTATAACAGGAGCAATGAAAAGCACCCCGTCAAAAGCTCTTGATGCAATTCTTCATCTGCTGCCGTTGTACGAATACGTGCAACTAGAAGCAGAAAAGAGTGCCTTTAGGCTCAAAAGAACAAAAACTATCTTGTCAGGTGATCTTGAGGGTCACCTGACTATACTGAACTTTTTTAAAAGAGGGCCAGTGATGAGTATGAATGGAGACTGGATGGCACCTCAGGAACATCATGATATTCCCTACAAGGTATGCGAAACGTCGCGTACAGACTGGGAAGTCGGAGTTCCTGATGTCCGTCCCGGTTCAACGATATCTTTCACAGATGGCTCAAAAATAGGTACCAAAACTGATGCAGGAATCTTCGGCCCTGGAATTGATGTTTCAGTGGCAATGGGACACTGGCCAACAGTGTTTCAAGCAGAGATTTTTGCAATCCTTGAATGGGCGAATGTGTGTCTGACTAGGAAATACAAACATGCAAATATTTGTATTTTCTCTGACAGTCAATCAGCACTGAAAGCACTTGATGCTTATAAATGTACATCTAAGATTGTCTGGGAATGTATTCTAACATTGCGACAGCTATGTCAAACAAACTCAGTAAATTTGTATTGGGTTCCAGGACATTGTGGCATTGGTGGGAATGAAAAGGCAGACGAACTTGCAAAAAAAGGATCTAACTCACTGTTTATCGGCCCAGAACCTTTCTGCGGTATATCAAACTGTACAGTAAAAATGGAGCTTAAACGCTGTGAGGAACAAAAGGTGATAACCAATTGGTTGGATGTCAAAAAGTGTTCCCAATCTAAAAGATTTATACCACCAAACGACAATCATTCGAATAAGCTCCTAGAGCTCAACAAAAGAGCTCTTTCTACATACGTCGGCCTAGTAACGAGGCACTGTCCGAGTAGATATCATCATCATATTGTTCATCATGCTGTCGTCTACACCATCAGACACAAGCTGTCCTCGAAGCTTGGATTATATATGGAGCAAAATGCAATCACTATTGGAGCAGCTGTGTACCAACGTCGAGCGGATGTTTGATTCCTACAAATAGGAGCTCGAAAGTAAAATTGTCAGTATTGAAACACAACTGAATTCAATAAAAAGCAAGTGTTCCATTGATGTTAGCCACCTGAGTCAATCTATTGATGTCGTTCGTTCCAATGTATTGTAGGTTGCTAACAAGTTACAATGGGTAGATAACAACAAGGATCTGATCATTTCTGGAATACCATACTCTCGCGATGAAGATTTGCATCAAATTTTCTACCGAATCGCTAAAGCTCTGGATTACAAGGATGAGAGATATACCAAAAGTTGAGCTGAAATGTCTTCCGCATAAACGAGTTTCCCCACCCATATTTTGTCGGTTTTCGTTTCGCGGAAACAAACAATGTTTCTTCAGGAAAACTTAGATAGAATGACTCTCAATCTAGCTGACACTGGACACACTACAAAAGATCGAGGTGATACGGAGCCCAAACGAACCTATATCAACGAAGGACTAAATACTCAAGCTAGGGAAATGCGAAATGCTGCTGTTGGTCTGAAAAAACAAGGTTTAATCCAGAAAGTCCTCGCGAAAAATGGTTCTGTATTAGTGAATCTGAATGGTAGAGAAAGCTATTTCGTTTGCCGTTCCATAAATTCTCTCCTAGACGAGTTAAACCTTTCCTTTTAGTTCATCTTTTCCTTCATATTTTTCCATTCGAACCGGTCCTCTTGCTTTCTCTTTCCTATTGTTTTCCATGATTTCTATCCTCATTTTTCCCATGACTGAACCCTCCCTGATTGCTGTATTTTTTTTCCAATGGATGATCAGTTTCCTGATTCTACCTCTACAAACAGAATCATACCCAAGGCGGTAATGAATTTTATTTTTAGAGCAGATAAAGTTAACATTTGTCATACCAACGTTCAAAGACTTTGCGCGCTAAGGTTTGCTAAATTTGAAGAACTTGAACATTGATTTAAGTCAATTTTCTCCAGTAGTAAAGCTGATATTGTGTACTTGTCAGAAACTTGGTTGGACGACTCGATTAACGACTCGATGATTAGCATTGATGGCTATAATCAAATTCGGAACAATCGAAATCGACACGGTGGGGGTTTTTGTGTTTATCTAAAGAAAGGTTTTCGTTGTAAAGTTCTAACAAAGTCTGTTTTCGATAACAACTCTCCAATTCAAACAGCTGAGTATCTTTTGCTCGATGTGAATTCGGGCAGTGATCGATTTTTCCTTGGAATTTATTATAACCCACCTAATGTTGACTGCAGTGGAACTGTCTTTGGACAGTTGCTCTTTTTGACCAAAAAAAATTATAAATAAACATTAAATTTCAATTTAAAAGAAAAAGAGTTGAATTTTTTTTATTTCTTTTTAAAGAAACTTGACGTTAATACGCAACTTTTAAAAAAATGACCAGGATGGAGAAATGAAAAATATTTTTTTTATGGTAGATTAATTTTTTTATGAAAATTCTAATTTAAACATTTTTAAAAATATTTGTATTCTGATAATTATAAAAGATGCAGAGAGTCATTTTGAATCAAAAAGCTCTTTGTTGTAAATATTCTAAAGGCATTGGTTTTCGAGTTATTTAGAATTTAAGCTCGAAAAATTATTAATATTTCGTAAAATACACATTTTTCTTAATTTGTCTGTGGTTCTCCAGCAAAAACCATTCGTTCATTGGAATGCTTGATCAAAAATATACAATTCACTCTTTGACAACAAAACGATTGGATAAATAACTCAAGCGCTATACCTTAGCCTACCTACACGTTCCCCCTTGCCGAATGTTCTATGTAAAATATGTTTGTCGTGCAACACTACCTACTTGTTTACTAATAATAACTGTTTGTAAAGTACGCAACCAATAACTACTGGGTTACCTATAATATCTGTTTTCGTATATAAATACGATAGCACTTGTCCAGAAGTGTTTGTAACAGTTTGCATTTTGTGAAGATGAATAAAGTGAAAATGGAATACACCAAGCCCAAGTGCTGTAAACCCTTTCCTGATCATCGGTGCTCATCAAGCTTACGCAAATTAAACGAAAACGTTATTGAAAAGTAAGAAATATTGAACAGTCAAGCTCATTTCAATATGTCTTTATCAATTTGTGATTCGTGTAGTTATTGGAATTATAGTCAGGCCACCATTCATCCCTTCGTTGTTTTCTATTCAGAATCTGGAACACTGAAGAAAATCAGCTTCATCATAATATCGGAAGTACTCCATCATGATACTGTTGCGGTTCAGGTGTTCATTGCCAAATTAATGAGTTTTTTGAAAACAAAAATACAGTTGAAAAAAGCGATAATAATGTCTGATGGAGCTGCCTCACAATATAAAAACAGAAAAAACTTTGCAAGTCTTTGCAAGTTCAAAACAAAATATAACGTCGATGCAGAGTGGCATTTTTTTGCGACTTCTCATGGTAAAGGCCCATGCGATGCAATTGGTGGCATATTAAAACGAATGGCAAGAAATGCAAGTTTAGCTAAAGAACATGAACATCCCATTACAAGTGCAAAAAAATTGTATGATTGGTCTAATCAGAAAAGTAATAAAAATTCATCAAAAATGTCATTTAGTTGGGTATCATATGAAGAATATGAAAAAGGACTAACAGAATGGAGCAATATTTTTTTAAAATCTATAATAATAGCTGCCACACAAAAGTATTACTCTTTTGTTCCGATTTCAGAAAATAAGATACAAACGAAGCTGTTTCCAAAAGATGACGAGTCATTTACTTATGATATATATAAAATATAAGGTGAAACTAGTTTTGTAAAGTATCTATGTCATAAAAAAATATGTTCCTAGCTCGAAAATAAATATTTGATTCTTATATATATTTATATCACTTAGAACATTTAACTTTTTTCTTGAGAACCGTTCGCCCAATCGTTTTGTTGTCAAAGAATGAATTGTATATTTTTGATCAAGCATTCCAATGAACGTATGGTTTTTGCTGGAGAACCATGGACAAATTAAGAAAAACGTGTATTTTCCTAAATAATTATAATTTTTCGAGCTTAAATTAGAAATAACTCGAAAACCGATGCCTTTAGAATGTTTACTACCAAGAGCTTTTTGATTCAAAATGACTCTCTGCATCCTTTATAATCATCAGAATACAAATATTTTGAAAAATGTTTGAATTAGAATTTTCATAAAAAAATTAATCTACCATAAAATTTTTTTTTCATTTCTCCATCCTGGACTTTTTTTGAAAAGTTGCGTATTAACGTCAAGTTTCTTTAAAAAAATAAAAAAAAAATCAACTCTTTTTTTTAAATTGAAATTAAAGGTTTATTTTAAATTATCTCGGTCAAAAAAAATTTTTTTTACAGTGGATATTTTTTTTATGATGCATTTTCGATTCGCTACAACTCATTCTCAGACAGTTTTTCTATACAACCAACGGTTTCTGGGCTACAATGCTTCGAATAAAACCTATGCCAAAAGGCATACACCCTTTTAGAATGTAACTCACGGGTGTAAAAAATCTCTCCACCTGTGAAAAATGCTCAGTTTGCTAAGCCAAATACGTGTGCAAAGTTTCATTCAAATCAAAAATGGTCGATTAAATTTTCGCGTATTTCCAGGCGATTTGAAATGAATTTGCTCTGATGCTTCTTCAAAAAATCTAGTTTGGGATCAAGATTCAACTATGACAATTCGACAATTCGATGCAGATGATCAACGCTAATTTGAAACTCAAATGTTAACCTTAGCTGTGAGAAACATCCTTCTTTCAGTGTGTCATGAAAATGCATGCTTGGATTGATCGTTTATTTGAAGACGAATGAATATCTTGCCTTCCATACGTAAACAGAACATTTTTTGACGTAGAACTATGTTTTTCTTTAGCCTACTACATAGGGATGTAAATAGGAAAACTATTAACGAAAAGGGGACGAAATATGTCCCTTTTTAAATGCTTATTAATCGGTTTGTTTTCAACCGATTTCCTTTATTTTTGCAGTAGTTGTTTGGAAAATTATACACGCATCCACCCAAATGTAGAAAATTATTGATTGATTATGCAAACTATTGTACTATTGATAATTGTCAAGCCTTGTTTAAACGAAAATTACGTCCTCTGACTGGTCGTTATATGATTGCTTCCCCAGCAAGGTCGACAGAATCATATACCTTGCAATTGAAAACATGCTATTTGGCCTATATAAGAGTCTGTTTCAGCCGAAGCCGCTCATAATAGTTCCGGACAGCGACAAGTTGTCAACAGCAGTCGTCCTTCCTTAGCAGCAGCACTAGCCCTGTGGTTGTTCACCACGTCTCAGGAGCAGCGCGGTTCTTCTCAGCGTGTGTCGCCAGACTGCCATTATTCCCCCGTGTTAGGGCAGCCTGAAGATCGTCATCACCAAATCCAATTTTGAACAGCAAAATGCCTTTTTTCAAGGCAAAAAAACTAGTCATTGAAAGTTAATAATTTTTGACAACGTAAGCAAGCATTCTGTGCGGATTCTAGCAGTTACATCTGTCGCGGCCGTCTTATTTACAGAAGGGGAAATAGCTTCCACCGTGCATGTTGTCCGTGTTTCTTAACTCCCCCACTGTTGGGGCAGCACAAAGGTTGCGATCAGCAACCGATTTTGAACAGCAAAATGCCTTTTTTCAAGGCAAATAAACAAGTAATTGAAGGGCGAAAATTTCCTAGCATCAACACAAGCAAACATTCTTCGCGGGATCCTAGCAATCAAATTCTGTTGTAGTTTATTTAGTTAATACCCCCACTGTTGGGACAGCACAAAGGCTGCGATCAACATAACCGATTTTGAATAACAAACTGCCCTGTAAGAACGCATTCACAAAGGCAGTTAATTCGAATATGCAGAGCTAATATGAAGTCAATTCAGTCAATCAGCATTAACAGAATTTCGTCGTCTCCCAGCTGCCAAGTTGTAACATGATGCAACACGCAACAACGAGCAAACGAAATCGCTTGATGTTACAAACCGCAATAAGATACGGGTTAAAATCGTTGCGTGTGTGAGAGCACCATCGGTGTTTATTCGCTGGAAACAAATATCGAATGCGAATTGTGGAATAATTCGTCTAAAGAATATTAGAGAATTAGACAACTGAACTGAAGGGCGTGGCCTATTACGTAGCACCCTTCGGCTATAAAAGAGTGTTTCTGGGAAAACTAGCTACATTCATTAGTCGGAAGGCGAACTGGATGGACCGTCCGCAACGTTTACAGCAGTAGCAGCAGATATCGGCACTCAGCAGTAACAGACCATAGCAGCGGGTCGCGCCTGTGGCTGCCTTCAAATTAAGCACTTGCCCTGTGGTTGGTCACCATATCTCAGGAGCAGCGCGGTTCTCCTCGCTTCTCAGCGTGTGTCGTCAGACTGCCGTTATTGCCCCACTACTGAGGCAGCATAAAGGTTGCCATCAGCAAATCCAATTTTGAACAGCAAAATGCTTGTCTCAAGGCAAATAAACAAATATTTGAAGGTTAATAATTTTCTGACAACTCAAGCGAGCAATCTGTGCTGGATAGTAGCAATTTGAATCTGAAGCAGTCGTCTAATTTACAGAATGTGAAACAGCTTTTACAGCTCGTGTTTTCAGTGTCTTTTTTTTTTTTTTTTTTTTTTTTTTTTTTAAGGGGGGATTTGTTAGTAGCTTAAGTATTTATGATAAATATTAGTAAATAATGAGTATGTGTGTCCAATCACAAATGGTGACTTCTCAACACTGTTAGAAATTTGTAATTTTAATTGTTAGGATTTGTTTGCTTTCGCAATTAGGACTTATCATTCGTAGGGATTTAAACCTACTTGTCAGAAAAGGGGAAGTAAACTTACAACTAACTTAATTGCTAACTTATTGGCTATAAAGAGAGCTTATCGTAGCAATTGAGGATTGCAACGATTTTTGTCGAAAATTGTTAATAATTTTATTTGACATAGCTTCTAATGGTTCAACACCAGTAAGTCTATGTAATTCGAGTGTACCAAACCAAGGAGGACGCTTCAAAATCATTTTCAGAATTTTATTCTGAATCCTTTGGAGCGTTTTCTTCCTTGTTGAACAGCAACTTGACCAGATCGGTACAGCATAAAGCATTGCTGGTCTAAAAATTTGTTTGTAAATCAAAAGTTTGTTCTTTAAACAAAGTTTAGAATTCCTGTTAATGAGAGGATATAAACATCTCGTATATTTGATGCACTTGGCTTGTATACTCTCAATGTGCTCTTTGAAAATAAGTTTTTTATCATAAATTAGTCCCAAGTACTTAACCTTGTCGGACCAACTTAAAATAACCCCATTCATCTTGACAACGTGATTATTGTTTGGCTTGAGGAAAGAAGCCCTAGGCTTATGCGGAAAAATTATCATTTGAGTTTTAGAAGCATTGGGAGAGATTTTCCACTTTTGCAAGTAGGAAGAAAAAATATCTAAACTTTTCTGCAATCGACTGCATATGACACGAAGTCTTTTTCCTTTTACGGAAATGCTTGTGTCATCGCAGAACAATGACTTTGTGCATCCTGGAGGCAAATCAGGAAGATCTGAAGTGAATATGTTGTACAGGACTGGACCCAAGACTGAACCTTGAGGCACACCTGCTCTGACAGGAAATCTATCAGATTTTGAATTCTGATAGACAACCTGCAGAGTTCGATCAGTAAGATAATTTTTTAAAATTTTGATTAGGAAAATTGGAAAATTAAAAGTTTGCAATTTCGCAATCAAACCTTTATGCCAAACACTGTCGAATGCTTTTTCTATGTCTAAAAGAGCAGCTCCAGTGGAATAACCTTCAGATTTGTTAGCTCGTATCATATTAGTAACTCTGAGCAATTGATGAGTTGTGGAATGCCCATGGCGAAATCCAAACTGTTCATTTGCAAAAATTGAATTTTCGTTGATGTGTGACATCATTCTGTTAAGAATAACTCTCTCAAACAGTTTACTTATTGAAGAAAGCAAACTGATTGGTCGATAACTTGAAACTTCAGCTGGGTTCTTATCCGGTTTTAAAATGGGAGTAATTTTTGCATTTTTCCATAATTTGGGAAAATATGCAATTTTGAAGCAGCAATTGAAAATTTTCACCAAAAAATCCATTGTGCTCTCAGGGAGATGTTTGATTAGTATATTAAAGATTCCATCGTCACCAGGTGCTTTCATATTTTTGAAATTTTTAATAATTGATTTAATCTCATTCAAGTTAGTTTCAATTATTTCTGCAGGTAAAAAATTCTGGGAAGAAATTAAATCAAATTGACGTGTGACTTCATTTTCAATTGGACTCACAAAATTCAAATTTGAGTTATGAACACTCTCAAACTGCTGAGCAAGTCTTTGAGCCTTTTGTTCATTGGATACAAGAAAACGTTCACCATCTTTTAAAACTGGAACAGGCTTTGAAGGTTTCTTAAGAATCTTCGACAGCTTCCAAAATGGTTTTGAATATGGTTTCAATTTTTCAACTTTAGTCTCAAAACTTTGATTTCTCAGAAGAGTAAATCTATGTTTAATCTCTTTCTGTAAATCTTTATAAATAGTTTTAAAAACAGGGTCACGAGAACGTTGATATTGACGTCTGCGGACATTTTTCAAACGAATTAGAAGTTGAAGATTTTCGTCAATTATTGGTGAATCAAATTTCACTTGAGCCTTTGGAACAGAATAATTCCTGGCATCAACAATTGCACATTTTAATGCTTCCAAAGCGGAATCAATATTCACTTCGTTTTGCAAATCAAGCTCATTATTGAAATTTCTCTCAATATAATTTTTGTATCTTTCCCAATTAGCTTTGTTATAATTAAAAACAGAGCTCATAGGGTTTAAAACTGATTCATGTGATAAAGAAAAAGTTATTGGAAGATGGTCAGAATCAAAGTCAGCATGTGTGATCAAATCACTACATACATGACTTTGATCTGTCAGCACCAAATCAATTGTTGAAGGGTTTCTTACAGAAGAAAAGCATGTAGGACTATTCGGAGACAAAATAGAATAGTATCCTGAAGAACAATCATTGAATAAAATTTTGCCATTGGAATTACTTTGAGAATTATTCCATGAACGATGTTTAGCGTTAAAATCGCCGATTATGAAAAATTTCGAACGATTTCTGGTGAGTTTTTGTAAATCACCTTTAAAATAATTTTTGAGCTCGCGTGTGCATTGAAATGGTAAATATGCTGCGGCAATAAATAAAATCCCAAGTTCAGTTTGAACTTCAATTCCCAAAGTTTCAATAACTTTCGTCTCAAGATGGGGAAGAGCACGATGTTTGATTCGGCGATGAATAACAATTGCAACTCCACCGCCGGAACCCTGAATCCTATCATATCTATGAACCACGTAATTGGGATCATATTTTAATTTTATGTTAGGTTTCAAAAATGTTTCAGTAATAATTGCAATATGCACATTATTTACCGTTAAAAAATTAAAAAGCTCATTCTCATTGGCCTTCAATGAGCGAGCATTCCAATTTAATATTTTAATTGTTTTATTTAAAATCATTGCTAAATTTTAAATTAGAAACAATTTTAATAGTAAAATTTGTGCCTATTTGAATGGCTTCAAACATTGATTTTGCCTGCAACATGGCGTTCATAAGATCGAACATTGCCTGTTGCAAAAAAGAAAGTTTACCTGCCGTAATAGGCCCCAGGCAGTTGACATTAGAAAAAATATTTTCGGCAGCAATATTAGTTGGAGTAATAGGTGTACAATTATTTTCTAGCGTGTTTTGCTTACCCATATTAACAGTCATTTTCGAACTACCAACACTAGGCGGTATAATGTTCGAACTACCTGTAACCTGTGCATAAGTTAAACGGGTATGCAAAGGAGTAGGTAAACTATGCGTCAATGGTACGCTTGGAGAATTTTGTTTTGAAGTTGGTTTTAATTGAGAAATTGAATTTTGTTTACCTTGCCTTGCCTTAACAATTGCTAAACGGACTGGGCATTGATAAAAATTTGACATATGGTTGCCGTTACAATTCGCACAGCGAAAATTTTTACTCTCTTTCACAGGACATGTGTCCTTTTTGTGAGAAGAGTCTCCACAATTAAGACATTTTTGGTCCATGTTACAGAATTTGGAACCATGGCCATAACGTTGGCAAGTACGGCATTGGGTGATATGCTTTTCACCTCCGCCATACTTCCTATAAATTTCCCACTTTACACGCACATTATACAAAGCATGTGCTTTTTCAAAATATTTTAAGTTGTTAACCTCATTGCGGTTAAAATGAATTAAATAATTAACAAGGGAAATTCCAGTTCTCTGACTGTTTTCGCCTCGTGATTTTTGTTTCATTAGAATTACTTGGGTAGGGGCTATGCCAAGTAATTCTGTTAAAGTAAGTTTTATCTCATCAACGGTTTGATCGTTGGTGAGACCTTTCAAGACAACCTTGAACGGCTTGGCGTTCTTGGTGTCATATGTAAAAAATTTGTACATCTTGTCAGTTAAATACTGAACAAGACGATCACGACTCTTTACTGAGTCGGCTAATAAGCGGCATTCACCTCTACGGCCAATTTGATAGGTAACTTTAACGTCAGAAACAAACGTTGAAAGTTCCTTTTTGAATATATTAAATTCAGAAGAAATAGTTACCACAATAGGTGGAACTTTCTCCTTTTTTAAAGATTTTATATTTTGTATAGTTTCATTATTGGTAACTTCCATTTCACCAGCTTCTTGCTCAGGCAAAATATCAAAAGGATTGTCACTACAGACACTCGATGTGTCAGAAAGAGATGCCTCTCTTTTCCTCCCCGCAGCGATGCGAGGTTTCTTTTTTCGTCCAGCCATTTCAGGTGATACGAAAAAAGTTAAAACAAATGTTAAATTCAAAAGTAGGTAGTCTTGAGAAAGACTGATGGGAAATAACTTTCAGGTAGTCTTTGAAAGACACACTGACAAAACACAAACTTTGAAGCTATAGGCAGTCGAAGACCAGTCCACAAGCAACCGAAAAAACGTCTGATCTGTAGGACAGTTCAAGACGCACGTTTTCAGTGTCTTTATTACCCCACTATTGAAGCAGCACAAGGCAAGCATTAGTAGACTTTGACTCATTAATGAAACACCTACAACAATGCATTTGTTAATAGTTGGCGTAGTTCTACGTAAGTTATGCGGTCGTGTTTTGGACACAACCTCCTACTTTTTCCATTATTTAACCATTTTCAAAAAAAAAAAATCTAATTATTTATTAATTTTCGTTTAAGATGTATAATTTAAATAAGAATTCAATTTTTCAATTGTATGATGTTACATTTCAAGTAAAACTTACAAAACAAACAAAAAGTGCCGTGTCAAATAAATGTTGTGTAAAAAAAAAACAAACAAACAAAAACAAATGTGATTGAGAAAAACAAAATAATTTGCAAAATAGTTGCCTACGATACTGAACCACTCCAGAAATTATTCACTTGTGCAAAAGTTTGCCTCCGTACTTTATAATAGTCATGGCAAAGCCTAGAATAACTGGGTACTGATGTCTCCTAATCATTATTGGGCAGTTCAAATCACTCTGTGATACTCCGGTATAAACTCACAGATTATCAATTTAGCGCATGAAAAGCCTGGCCCCTGCATTTCCTTGTTCCTGGTTTTAAATCTGAAATGTGTGGTGTAAGCCTTAAATGTGTATGAGGTTTTTAACGGAAAATACGCTAAGGTCTTTTTACGCAGAGTTCGAAATTAATGGATTTTATGCGCATTTCAGATTCTACGCAGATTTTGCAGAATTGTCGTTTTTGTCGCGACTTTTTTTAATGGCATTTCATTTTGGAATTGCTTATTTAGAATGTCTGAGGATCGTTCATTTTACATTTTTCCTTGATGTTCGTAGGTGAAAATAACACTGCTGTTTATTTTTTTTAAATTATGGTTCAAGTATTTTTTTAAGAAGAAATGGTTAAAAACCTTTAGCAAATTAAGTTTTCTACGCGAATTTCGGAATTCAAGCGGGTTTTTACGTCGATTTTGGAATTTTTTTTTAAACAAATCAAATGTTGGTTTCTATAGGATAGTACCTATGTAGGATTTTAGAAAAATCGAAAACTATTATACGGCGATATTTCAAACATCGAAAATAAAAACCGTTAATCAAATTTTACATCATGTTTCAAAGTAATGACAAATAGTGTAAGCTTATACTGTATCTGTATTAATAAAGCAATGACATAATATCTAATTATTTAATAACGTATTGACTGGTGATATTTTTACATATCGGCAAATGAATTATCGCTTTAACCATACAGTTTGAACGTCGGAGTATAGTTAAAGGATTACGTTGGAGCACTTGTTTTAAATAACCCATCATGTACTTGACTTTTTCATAGTCGGGTACTGTCTTATGCAATCACTTAACAACCTAATTTTGATGAAGCTGTATGACGTTACAGGACTAATTGGATATGTTACTATAGATTGACGTTCATAATCAACTGATAGTGGTTTGGTTAATTTCAAATCTCTGGGACATGCTGAATATTTATGACACTACGTTCCTTTTACATCCCGAAATCATCTTCTTCTGTCTTCAGCGAAGCATTGTATTTTTGGCGGTTTTTGTCGATGCAACTGGATCAGAACATTTAGCCATGTGCGAATAATAACACGTGTGCCTAAGAAAGTTTAAACTCAGTTCACTTTGATTCCCTCACGTTTCAATGGGTCCGTATCAGGCGAGAGGAGGTTTGTAGAGGACTAAACGCAATCAATGATAACTTGTAGTTGCTACATATAAAAAAACCTAAATTAATCCACCTAGCGGTGAGACCCAGCCTTTCTCCTTCAAACTTATAATTTATTGAAATAGATTTACTCAAACACTTACAAAATACACCTTGATTGATTCTGCTGGATTTGTTATTCATTCTAAACAACAAATTTTTGGTAGCCAACAGCACAACTATACCGAACATTTAAAATTTACCATATCATCGGCTTCATGCAACACTGGCACAACTCAAAATTTTGCATTTTTGAGTTTTTGATGGCAAACGATGCCAAATACTGTTAAGTTTCATCACACGAAATCCCATTTCGAAAATCACAAAAATTCCAGAGTTATGAGTAGAAGTGCCTTTGCTGCACAAATCGACATTTCTCCATAAAGTTAGTAAAAATTAGGTTTTAACTTGGACAACATGAGCACGTAATATGTGCATATGTGAATGAGTCGTGTAATCTTTGAAAAAAGAGATTTTCAATATTTTTAAAATTTAACACATAATGGATAAATTAAAAGTCCGATTACACTGGTCAACACAAGTGTTGCCCCGAAAGTCAAACTAAGAAAAAATGAAAAATTATAGCTTTTCCTGTGATTTTTTTTTCTTTCTAGGGCAACTATTATGAGCTTTAGAGCAGCATTTTTTTCGATTTTGTCAACTTGTCATATAGCAACTAATCCTTCAATTTAAAACTAAGATTGTTGAAATCAGTGATGTCATCTTTGGCAAAACGAGTGAATTTGATAAAGTTTACTCATGGGCGCAACCAAGGAAAATTTTTAGGGGGGGGCTAGTTTTCATACAATTCATTTAAAAAAAATAGGAAAAAGAGTTACAATGCGCCTATTTAAAAACGCATTAAGTAGTGTCGTAATAGAAGACAAAATCACTTCAACCGGGAATAAATCTCCGAAGATGTATTGAATATCTTGACCATCTTTTTCAGCTGACACTGTTTCGATATTGAGGCGAACTAGGTTTGGTAAACGCACTGCCCAGCGCGTACCAGCAGTACATCCGTGCTAGTCGGCATAAAATAGGTCCCAGTGTGGTCCAAGGCATAATGCCACATTCTTAACTCCACGTGGAACCGACTGGAATACGAGCAACCATGAGAAGATTGGGGAACCGGTGAGAACTTGGTCGTATGCTGACAGGGAAGCGATAGTTGTTCTCCTTGGAGAGCAGCTTGTCTGAGCGTCTGTTTTCCAGGATGGAGGCGGCTCGAACAGCGACTGATCCGAAGTGGACGGTGAACTATGAAATGCGGTGTCTCGCCTCTACACCCAAGACGGCGGCCCCGGCGCGAGACTAGGTATCGCAGCCCTAGTAAAGCAGCATGCTAAAATAAACATACTACGAACAATCAAGAATTGAAAAACGAACCGGAATTACCCGCAATGATCTAGTGATGAAATAAGGACGACGATTAGAAGCACGGTACATGTAACAGTAGATCGCTTAACGCCTCGGATGCCGACCGGATCCTGCTGGATCAGCTAGAACTTCACCAGTTCGGCATCGTTGCGCTCCAGGAGATTTACCGAAAAGATGAGAAGGTACGCCGAATTTGTGGCCGCAGGGCAAAATTTTACCAGAGCGGCGGCACAAACAATGAGATGGGTACCGGGTTTATAGTGCTGGGCAGGATGCAGAGTCGTGCGATCAAGTGGCAGGCGTTCAGCGACACGTTGTGTTTGTTGAGAATAAAAGGCCGGTTCTACAACTACACCATCCTCAATGCCTACTGCCCTCTCGAAAGACGTCCCGATAAGAGAAAGAAACGTTCTTAGCACAGCTGGGGAAACTCTACGATAGCTGCTCGCGTAGAGACATCAAGATCGTCATTGGGACCATGAACGCTCAGGTCGGTAGGGAAAACATATATAAGCACTTCGCAGCTTCCCGCAGACTGGCAGTCCGAAGAACCTGCTTTTCCCAAAAAAAATCCACGAAACCACCTGGAGATCACCTGACCAACGTACAACAAACCAAATTAACCATGTTCTAATCGACGGCTCTTTTTTCTCAGACATACAAACGTACGCACCA
Source organism: Wyeomyia smithii (assembly GCF_029784165.1). Classification (NCBI taxonomy): domain Eukaryota; kingdom Metazoa; phylum Arthropoda; class Insecta; order Diptera; family Culicidae; genus Wyeomyia; species Wyeomyia smithii. Next base: position 145,774,068 of record NC_073696.1, on the reverse strand, counting down.
ATTGTGGTGGGGGTATTGGCATGACCACTTCGATCGAGTATAGTGCGACGTAGTAAAAAGTTGACGATGTAGCTGATACGACCGGTAGTTCTCTACGGAATCGATACATTAACGCTTCTGGCCCCAACGCTCTTGGAGTTTTCGAACAGAAGGTGCTGCGGACTATCTATTGTGGAGTACAGACAGACGACGGATAACGGCGACAGTGCATGAACCATGAGCTGCACGCGCTGCTTGGAGAGAACCCCGTTGCACAGCTGGCGAAAGTCGATAGGTTACGGTGGGCCGGTCGCGTCGTAAGGATGCCGGACGATGATCCTGTGAAATCACTTCTCTTTAGCAACCCTGTGGACTAGGGGGCGCAGCGTGCGCGATGGCTCGACCAGATCGAAAGAGACTTGCGGGTGATGAGACGTCTGAGGAACTGGCAAAACACAGCCCAAAACCGAGCAGCATGGCAACAACTCCTTGATACAGCACGAGCCACCACGGCACTCGTCTTATTAGTAAGGAAAGTAAGAGAGCTAGGTTTGAGAATCGATCCTGGGCACAGTACTAGTTCTCAGCCAATTTGTGTTGATTTTGATGCTCTCATAGGAAGTATGGGATGTATTTATATTGACTACAATTATTCTCTGGGAAATTCTAGGGGGGGGGCTTAAAACTTGCTAGGGGGGGCTGTAGCCCCCCTTAGCCCCCCGTAGTTGCGCCCATGAGTTTACTGAACACGTTTCTTTTCATAACCTTCGAACTACATGTTCAATCATGATAAAATTCGTTATTTAGGGTTTTTAAAGACAGTCCGTTCATTTGATACTCATTTTGTTCAAATCGGTTGTGTAGTTTCTGAGATAATAGAGTTTCATAACTTTTACATTTTGATACATAACAGACAAAGTTACAGTCCGATTATAATAAAATTCAATAGGGTTTCATCAGGCAACTAGACCTTTCTATTGCAACTTATTTTGTGAAAATCGGTCCATCCATCTCTGAGAAAAGTGGGTGAGTTCAAACAGTCTTAGAAATATGTTTCTTGTCATAGACTGATTTCACATTATTATACATAACGGACAAAGTTCAAGTCCAATAACAAAAAAATTCAATAGAGTTTTATGGGGCAACAAGACCTTCCGTATGACACTAATTTTGTGAAAATCGGGCCAGCCATCTCTGAGAAAAGTGAGTGAGTTTAAACAGTGTTTGAAACACGTTTCTTTGCATAACTTTTGAACTACATGCCCAATCATTATAAAATTATTTCACAAATGGTTCAAAAAACAAGCCCGTTCTTTTGATACTAAGTTTGTTTAAATCTGTTTTGTAGTTTCTGAAATAATGAAGTTTTGTGATTTTCACATTTTGATACATAACCTCTAAACTAAAAATCCGATTACAATAAAATTCAATAGGGTCTTATGGGGCAACTAGACCTTTTTTTTTTGTTTTTCTTCATCTATAGTTTATTTGACACGGCACAAATAAAATTCAATGTTTAACTAGACCTTTCATTTGCAATTAGTTTCATGAAAATCGGTCCAGCCATCTCTGAGAAAATCGAGTGAGATTGGGAGACCGTTACATACATACACACACACATACACACACACATACAGAAAATGCTCAGCTCGTCGAACTAAGTCGGTTGATATACGAGATTCGACCCTTTGGAGCACTTTTATACCTTTGGTTTTTTCAGTGATTGCTATACCTTTCTAGGAGAAAGGCAAAAATAACAAACTTCATAGTTCATAGTTTGCTAGGAAAGAAGACATTTTTAGTAACTTGCGTTTGGCGTGTGCGTGACCACTGACAGCTTACGAAACTATATATACACTACCCGTCATAAGTTTGGAATCGCTTCACTGAGTATTGCAACACCCAGTTTGAAAATTGCAACACCCCGAAAAGTTTAGCATCACTTAAAATGGGCAGATTTATATAACTCTATCTTTCGATTCTGGAAACCTAGTTAGTTGTGGTCTTCAGCAAAGTTGCTCAGGAGGTCAAGGTCGTGTAATTGGCAGGCAGTATAGTGCGGAGTTCAGCCGCAACGCGGCGCTAGTGTGCATGTAGTTTCGAGTGTTTTGAACGTTATTAAGCTCAATAATCCCGCCATTTAGAGAGTTGCGATTTTCAGCAAAGTTACTCAGGAGGTCAAGGGCTTGTAATTGGCGGACAGTATAGCGCGGAATTCAACCGCGACGCAGCGCTAGTGTGCATTTACTTTTAAGCGTTTCGAATCCAGTTTAGCTCAATAATCCCATCATTTAGAGAGTTGCGATTTTCAGCAAAGTTACTCAAAAGATCAAGAGTTTCTACTTGGCTAACAGTTTAGTTTGTAATTTTTCTTCAATGTGATGCTAGTGTGCATAAAGTTTTTAGTGTTTTCAACTTACTCTATCTTAAACTCTGTTCAGATAGCTGCAACATCCAGTAACACAGTAACACTTTTTATTTACGCGATTCTATAAGTAGGGGTAAACAGGGTAAGACCGCCCAGCGGGGTAAGACCGCCCACCGTGATTTTACTACCAAGTTATATAATAACTGAAAAAATTCTTTAACATGTCTATTACAGTATATTTACATAACATTTTGCACCCCTTTCTTTTTTGATAGTGCGCGAACAGTCACAGAAATAATTAAAAACAACCTTTCAGCTGGCAACCATTCAACGCGCTATTGTTTTGCGGCAACGGGACTTAAGGTTTTTCTGTCTAAAAATCTATTGTTTTATTCGTGAATATACGTTTAACCGTTTGCCTGAATCTGTCTTCTTTCGGAAATATCGAAGGCCGGGAGTAATCTTGTAATTTTGACTACTTTTTCGATGGAATATGAAAATGTTCCACTGGGGGTAAAGTCGCCCACTATACATGGGGTAAAACCGCCACGTATACAAGTGCTTGTTGTTTTACTTCAAGACCCAAATGCCTCAACACTACAAAGGGAATATTTACAGGATCAGTAAAGCAATTTCAAGCCACATAAGACATCAATGTTAATCGACCATTTCCGATTTGGTAGAAGCTTTTCTAGAAATTTTTTTTAACGCGACTAATTTTTGAAAAAAGTAAACTTGTGTAAAAATGGTATTAATGAACAAAAAAAAAATTTTTGAGCCAGGACGGTTGAAAATAGCAGTTTTTTACTTCCGAAAAAAGAACACACTGTAAAAAAATTAAAGAAAAGATATAATAATAGAATTAATTTTTTTTAAATTTATTTAAAAAAAATGATGTTTCTGCCTGCAGAATCTACAAAAGGTAAGCTAAAATTTGATGGTTATTTGATCATGGAGTAATAGAAATATTTATAGCTCAAATTTTATAAAGATTTTTTCTTGGGCGTCGTTGGTAATTTTGTTCGTCAAAAAAAACATAAAAAAATTGAAAATATGAACAAAAAATCAATAATTATTATTATTACTCTATACATAATAAGTCTTCAAAAAAATCATACAGACAGGTATAATGAGTTTGTATTTCTAGCTTAAAGACCGGTTTATTATAAATTGAATATCTTGAAAAACCCCAATTCTGAAAAATCTATGTATTTTGAAAACAACAAAGAGTTACCTAAACATTGATTTGAACTTGGATAATCAAAAAACAAAAAAAGTTAAAACTTAGAAAAAAATTTTTTTTTTCAGATTTTTCACAGTGTAGGTATATTTTATCAAAAAAGAAAAAAAATACCATCCACAACTTTGTCAAAGACACTATACCCATAAAATCAACCCAACTTGGCCCTAAAAATATTTGTTATTCTCAAAATATGGTGGGCGATCTTACCCCGCTGGTGGGCGATCTTACCCCGCATGAAAAAGATCTGCACATTTTCAATGAATTTTTAAAATTGAAAAAAAGCTGGAAAATAAACAAAAAATTTTCAGTTCTTTTTTTTTTTTATGCGGGTATTGAATAGAAGAACCTCTTAGCGAAGAAAAAATTAAATTGCAGCCGCAACTTTTTTTTTATAAACAGAATTGCTTAAGGGGGCGGTCTTACCCCGCTTACCCCTACTGATTGTTTACACATGACGAAGTTTAACCAATTTGAGTGTTGACAGTTTGATCACTTCACATAATACTCAAGCTTCTGTGTGTTTATTATAAAGAAACGCTTTCATTTGAGGAGGTTACAACATATAGCATGCGACTGTGTTGGTATGTTGACAGTTTGATCACCAACATTCACAACCCGTTTTACAATGAAGAAAATTGACGATATCGCGACTAGATTGATTACCACGGCTGCAAACAGTTGCAGTAGACATGCCTCTTATCCGATGTTGTAGGATTTGAGCAGCACAGCGAGCATTTCGAATTACACTGAATTGTAATGAAAATAGAATCGATGGAATAGTTTGGAACACACATGCGGCGTTATACTGTATTTAGACATGCTTGACCAGAACTGATGGCACAAGCCGAACACCACAACTTTGTGGGTAGTAATAATCACGCGATAAGTTGAAGTCTAAATACGAAAAACTGCATGCATCCTAGCGCCGCATAGCGGGGTAATTCAGTATTTAGTTATCTACCATGTAGAAGCCTTTAGCCTCCTGAACAAGTTGGCTGAATACCGCAATTTCGTGAAAAATCGTGAGATTATTTAAATTCAAAATACGACACATTGTGTGTCCACTAGCGCCACATAGCGGTAAAATTTCACACTGAATTGGCTACCATATAGTAGCCTTTGACCTTCGGAACAAGTTTGCTGAAAACCGCAACTTTCTAGGTTGTCAAAAACACGAGATATCCACCTATTGGTGATGCTAAACTTTTCGGGAAGTGTTGCAATATTCAAATTGGGTGTTGCAATACTCAGTAAAGCGATACCAAACTTATGACGGGTAGTGTATATTCCGATCCGATAATGAACCAATCTTGTTTACTGATCAAGTGAATAATCTTGGCGTTATTTTCAACAATAATCTGGATTGGAAACAACAAATCAACTCTCAAGTTAGAAAAACTTACGGAGTTTTTAAACAACTATCATAAACAATCAAAAATCTTGGTAGCCTCATTTCATTTATGGAGACTTGGTGTATCTAAATGCAACGGAAGAAGCTAGAAATGAACTTTGTGTCGCCAAAAACTCATGTGTCAGATATGTTTTTAACATTTCAAGGTATGATAGTGTATCTCATCTACAAAAGATTTTACTAAGCTCTTCCTTTGATCAATTCTGACTTCAGATATTGTTGTCATAAATAACGTATTTCTTTTTCGCGTAAACCTACTTTGCTGTTCTCAAAACTGTTACCATGCAGAAATACTAGAAGCAAATGTTTCGTGATTCCTGCTCATTCTGCTAGCTACTAGAGGTATTATCAATTGGAATAGGTTATCCATGAATGTGAAATCTAAGATTAATTTGTCGAGTTTTAAACGGGAACTACTCTTGGAATTGGACGTCATGCAATGAACGAATTGTAATAATTAATAAAGGTATCATTAGATTGTAAATTGGATAGTATCGCATATCTCCGTGAACTTATATCAAGGTGTAACATTTAAAAAGGTTGTAAATCTTACGTTTTTTTTTGTTTTTTTTTGTTTTGTATGGACCCCACTGCGACCAGTAGTTGTTTGATCTATTGTGGCATTGTCCGGACATTTTTGCTGTTTGCACATTTCTGTTTTGACGTAGAACTACGTTTTTCTTTAGCCTACCACATAGGGATGTAAATAGGAAAACTATTACCGAAAAGGGGACGAAATATGTCCCTTTTTAAACGCTTATTAATCGGTTTGTTTTTAAACCGATTTCCTTCATTTTTGCAGCAATTATACACGCATCCACCCAAATGTAGAAAATTGTTGATTGATTATGCAAACTATTGTACTATTGATTATTGTCAAGCCTTGTTTAAACAAAAATTACGTCCTCTGATTGATCGTTATATGATTGCTTCCAAAGCACGGTCGACAGAATCATATACCTTGCAATTGAATACATGCTATTTGGCCTATATAAGAGCCTGTTTCAGCCGAAGCCGCTCATAATAGTTCTAGACAGTGACAACAGCAGTCGTCCTCCCGCAGCAGCAGCACTAGCACTCTGGTTGATCACCACGTCTCAGGAGCAGCGCGGTTCTTCTCAGCGTGCCTCGCCAGACTGCCATTATTCTCCCGTGTTAGGGCAGCATGAAGATCGTCATCATCAAATCCAATTTTGAACAGCAAAATGCCTTTTTTCAAGGCAAATAAACAAGTCATTGAAAGTTAATAATTTTTGACAACGTAAGCAAGCATTCTATGTGGATTCTAGCAGTTACATCTGTCGCAGCCGTCTAATTTACAGAAGGTGAAATAGCTTCCACCGTGCATGTTGTCCGTGTATCTTAACTCCCTTACTGTTGGGGCAGCACAAAGGTTGCGATCAGGAACCGATTTTGAACAGCAAAATGCCTTTTTTCAAGGCAAATAAACAAGTAATTAAAGGGTGAAAATTTCCTAGCATCAACACAAGCAATCATTCTTCGCGGGATCCTAGCAATCAAATTCTGTTGTAGTTAATTTAGTTAATACCCCCACTGTTGGGACAGCACAAAGGCTGCGATCAACATAACCGATTTTGAATAACAAACTGCCCTGTTAAAACGCATTCACAAAGGCAGTTAATTCGAATATGCAGAGCTAATATGAAGTCGATTCAATCAATCAGCATTAACAGAATTTCGTCGTCTCCCAGCTGCCAAGTTGCAACATGATGCAACACGCAACAACGAGCAAACGAAATCGCTTGATGTTACAAACCGCAATGAAAATACGGGTTAAAACCGTTGCGTGTGTGAGAGCACCATCGGTGGTTATTCGCTGGAAACAAATATCGAATGCGAATATTGGAATAATTCGTCTAAAGAATATTAGAGAATTAGACAACTGAAAAGAAGGGCGTGGCCTATTACATAACACCCTTCGACTATAAAAGAGTGTTTCTGGGAAAACTAGCTACATTCATTAGTCGGAAGGTGAGCTGGATGGACCGTCTACAACGTTGACAGCAGTATAAGCAGATACAGCACTCAGAAGTAACAGCTGCCATTTTTCCCCCACTGTTGGGGCAGCATAAAGATCGTCATCACCAAATCCAATTTGAACAGCAAAATGCCTTTTTTCAAGGCAAATAAACAAGTCATTGAAAGTTAATAATTTTTGACAACGTAAGCAAGCATTCTGTGCGGATTCTAGCAGTTACATCTGTCGCGGCCGTCTAAGGTGAAATAGCTTCCACAGTGCATGTTGTCCGTGTATCTTAACTCCCCCACTGTTGGGGCAGCACAAAGGTTGCGATCAGCAACCGATTTTGAACAGTAAAATGCCTTTTTCAAGGCACAAAAAAAAACAAAAATATTGTGAATACTATGGGAATGATGCCGTGGTGACGATTTAGGATATTGCTTAGTTGAAATGATGGGATAATAGATGAATGGGTTGATGGATATGGGATTTCCCATAACCACGTGAAGGTTCCCGACCACAGACATAAATTTCGTACTCAGCACGGCACAAAATGTGAAAATTGTCTTTTACTCCAAGTAGTGCAGTATTACTTTTACGTGGTGGCTTCTACACACTACCACCTTAACTCGGCACGTTCTGCCAACTGCTGAATCCGGTTCACGAAATTCACAACCCTTCATTATTAGACAATGTAACTCATTACCCAAGTAAAAATATCGGTTTTATCAAAGTTTTATAGCGCTATAAATCTTTGATAAACCCAGTTGTGTTACTAGGGTAATGAAACACTCAATGCATTTGTTAATAGTGTACGAAGTTCTACGTCATCTATGCGGTCGTGTCTTGGATACAACCTCCTACTTTTTTTTTACCATTTTGCAGTGCTACTTATTGAGAAGTAACCTGCTCCGTGTTATAGTGCTTTTTGTCTTCTCCTTCAGACTTAGTAACCTACTTCCTTCCTTATCGACCTTATCATATCCTCCTGCAGGCTATCACTCTAAAAGCATATAACGTGTTATAGTCAATGATATTATCGAAGCTTTAGACCAGTGGTTATTGAGTCTGGAGGGAAATTATAGTACTCTTTGTCTTCTCATTCAGATTTAGTAACCAACTTTTTTCCTTATCGATTCTATCATATCCTCCTGCAAGCTGTCACTCTAACAGCGTAGACGTGCTATAGTCTATGATATTATCGAAGCTTTAGATGAGAGGTTTTTAAATCTGGAGAGAACATTTTGTGTTGAAGAGCCTGAGAATAAACCCATACTTAAAGTCCTCTTCTTACGTTACATGAATTGAATAAATAATAATAATAATAATAATAACAATAATAATAATAGTAAATTAATAAGAAATAAATTACTCGTCAAAGAAAACCCGTTGGTAAGACACCTGTTTTGTTCAAATAAGTTATATATGTATACATTGTCTAATCATTACGAAATTAATGGGTTTGGGTTTTGAAGGTAGCCCGTTCATTCGATTATAAGGGGCCATTCTTAAACCACGTGGTCATAAAGAGGGGAGCGGGGGAGGGGGGGGGTGTTGGTCAAAAGACCATGAAAGACCACCCATGGGGTGGGGGGTTGACGAAATGGCCACGTGGTCTTTTTTCCTGACTTATAATTTATTGTTGCCACAAAGTCAAGAATGCAGCTTTTGCATTTTAGAAATATAGAATGTACTAGAAGTTTAATAATAAAAATGTAAAAAATTGAAGCGAACGGCCTTTAACTTTGTTCAGATCGGTTGTGTAGTTTCTGTGGTAATGAAGATTTGTGATTTTCACATTTTGGTACATAACGGACAAAGTTATAGTTTGATTACAGTGTAAGTAAATAGTGTATTATGGGGTAACTGGACCTTTTTATTTTGACACTAGTTTTCTGAAAATCGATTCAACCACCTCTGAGAAAAATGAGTTAGTTTAAGCAGTCTTCGGAATATGTTCCTTTGCGGCAGAACGCAGTTTGTCGCCGCTCCCCAGCCGGCGTTCAAATCACGATATTCTATATTAAGACGATCAGAAGAAATCCACAATAAAACAATTCTAGTCAGTTCGTTCGCTTCTACCGCCGCTGACGGCTGGTCGTGCATTCAACAGCAGCTATTATTCGTTTCCACCGTTCCGTCTTTATGTCGTTAGCTGCTGTTCTAATACAACGGGTCCTATCGAGGGCGATCATATTTGGTACCGTGACCAGAATACCAATCTGGACATCGGTTACTAGCAGCGACTTCATTCCTGTTGTTCAAGTTGCGCGCTAGTAGAACGCATGTGAAATTTCGGTAACCGAATTGTGCAAGTTCCCGGTAAAGTTATTTACAATGGCCGACTCAACGATAGTGCGGCATTGTTTTAACTGGCTTTGGATATTGTTTCATGGCACTTCAGCAATGCCGGTATGAGCGATTTGGCAGCCGCTTAGCAATAATTCCCCCAGCGGAGCAATGCCGGTGTGGGCGATTCCTAACCGCTTAGCATAGTATATGCAGCTCCTGGATTCACTGGTTTCGGATTCAGCGCAGTGGTAGGATGGCTCTACGGCATCGAGGCTTACAGCATCCAAGAATGTATTCAACCCAGAAAGCATAGTATTTAAAAACCTTCGGTTTTGGAGGGGAGTATCTTGCGGCAGAACGCAGTTTGTCGACGCTCCCCAGCCGGCGATCAAATCACGTTATTTTATATTAAGCCGATCAAAGAAACCCACAATAAAACATTTCTAGTCAGTTCGCTCGCTGCCACTGCCTTGACGGCTGGTCATGCAATCAACAGCAGCTTTTGTTCGTTTCATATCACCCATCCGTCTTGTGTCGTTAACTGCTGTTCGAATACAACGGGCCTATCGTGCGTGATCAATTTCTTTTCTGAACGTGAAATCATCGAAACCTCGTTTCCCGTGCCAATAACACCAATTACAATTCCCTGAAGAGGATATATATTCCTGAGAAGGAGTCTTATCGAAAACTCGTTCCTCCTACCAACAACGCGTCACAATCACAATTCCCTAAAAAGGCACTCAATGTTTCACCTCGGGTCAGTTTGACTATAAGTAGGACTTATATTTTGTCGAGAGAAAGGAGTCTTATCGAAACCTCGTTCCTCCAGCCAAGACCGTGCCATAATTACAATTCCCTAAAGAGAACTATTAAACGTTACTCAGACCAGTTTTATTATAATAGGAACTTTTTGTGCTAGGATGAAAGTCAACAGGGGGGAGCTGCGTAGCCGCAAGGTTACAGAGTCCGCTTTGTCAAGCGGATGGTCATGGGTTCGAATCTTAGTAGAACCAGGCCATCCGATGTCAAAAAGGACTTAAGCATGGGTTTATTCTCAGGCTCCCCAACAGTTACCATTACGCTGAAATCTACAAATACCTTTGCGTGACTTCCTCTTAACAAAAAATAAGTCCCTCTTATCTATAAAACTGGCCAGAAGGACGCACGACGAAACTTCTCCATGGAATTATAATTGGTGATATTTGGCAAGAGGAACGGTATAGTAGAACAGTAAGCGTGTAAGGAAGAGTGGCACATTACACACAAGCACTGATGAACAATAATAATAATAATAATAATAATAAGCAACTTCTCAATAGAGGTATTGCTATTAACAGAAGTGCGGGATACAGCAGACACACCCGGGCATATCTCACAATAGATCTACGATTCTGGTCGCAGTGAGGAAGCCCATACAGGAAAAAACAAAAAGTCAACAGGGGTACTATAGAAGCACATCGGGGAAACTGAATGAAAAAAATGGGTTCTGCTGAATTTTTCTCTATGGTATAGTGGGGCATCGAAACGTCAAAATTTTTATACCAGCATTAACATTACCGAGAGGCTATACAACGATACAATAGCATTTTCACTTATCTAAGTTTTTACAACATTTAATGAACATTTTAGGACGAACCCAAAGTCGAGCAATTGCTGATAGGGCTAGTATATACAAATTCATACAGAATAGACCCCAGGCCTAGCTGTGTCTGTGCGATAAAAAACCAAAGATCGGGATAACCATGCCTGAGAGAAAGAAATATTTGCATCTGTATAAATAATGAACAAAAAACGTGTCATGCTGTCACTAGATACAAAAAACTTAAACAAAACGCCCATTTTGGGCACGTTAGCATGTCTAGAAAACAGTTGACCACACTGAATGACAAATACTACGAATACTGACGAATATTTTGAGCCCAGTATGTTTTGAATGATACAGCGATGTTCACACATAACGCGGTTGTAGACCATTTGGAACTTAATGAATTCCACGTTCCATGCGTTGAATACATCTCAGATATTGTTCTCTTCCCAATGTAATGTAAACATACTTATCAAATTTTGTAGATTTATCGGCTTAATCAGTCCGTGTATAGAAGCAAAAACGATTTTCTGTTTCTTAATCCGACAGTTTCGGTGACTTTATTCCACCTTTTTCAAGGAGTCTAAAAATATACAATACGTGTAGTTTTCCTTTTTCTGTTACTGTTTTGAGTTTTTTGTATGTGTTTGTACTTACAGAAAAGATTATCGTTTTATTGTTCAGTGTGTTGGTTTCCAACATAGGTTGTCTGGTGTGTATTGCAAATGGCGTCTTGATTTGGCAATGTGTAAAAATAGATTTTCTTAAATTTAAATTCGACTGTTTCTTAACAAACTGTACTCACTGCATATGTCTCTATTTTTGTGTGCACTATACTGTATAACAGTTATCACTTTTTTCTAGCAGTGCTTTTTCTAGCACTATATAACTTCGAGCGGTATTTAATTAATCAGAGCAATAGGTTTTGTGTCTTTTCCAGTAGTCTACTATTTCTTGACAGTTTGTTACTTACCGTTCAATACCATACATTTCATACCTGTCGAACCGAATCGACAAACACCTGAAAAACGAATACAAAAACATACGACTAGCACACCGCAACATAAAAGCAGTTGGACAATTACTCACAAAAGTTAAAGACCACGTCCCCCAGGAGCACCAAAACAACGTCATATACAAGATACCATGCAAAAACTGCGACGCCTGCTACGTCGGAATGACAACAAACATGCTTAAAACAAGAATCAGCGGACACCGAACGTACTACTACAGCAAAGCTACAACGCAACAGATCCACAAATTAGTTCACTAAAAGAAAAAACAGCACTAATGTACCACAGCATCACACAAAATCACAGATTCGATTTTCACCAAACGAAAATTATAGACAGACACGAAAAACCACACGCTCTACCGTTTATAGAAGTATGCCATATTGCCAACACAGAAAATAGTATCAACAAACGCACAGACACTGAGGGACTCAACACTGTATATGCTGGTATTATACACACAATAAGAAATCTCAATCACAACAAAACCGATAAACACGACAACCAATATGCAACCACAACCTAAAGTTCTTAGCGTAGCTCTCCAACACACTCACAACAAACTGTCAAGAAATAGTAGACTACTGGAAAAGACACAAAACCTATTGCTCTGATTAATTAAATACCGCTCGAAGTTATATAGTGCTAGAAAAAGCAGTGCTAGAAAAAAGTGATAACTGTTATACAGTATAGTGCACACAAAAATAGAGACATATGCAGTGAGTACAGTTTGTTAAGAAACAGTCGAATTTAAATTTAAGAAAATCTATTTTTACACATTGCCAAATCAAGACGCCATTGGCAATACACACCAGACAACCTATGTTGGAAACCAACACACTGAACAATAAAACGATAATCTTTTCTGTAAGTACAAACACATACAAAAAACTCAAAACAGTAACAGAAAAAGGAAAACTACACGTATTGTATATTTTTCGACTCCTTGAAAAAGGTGAAATAAAGTCACCGAAACTGTCGGATTAAAAAACAGAAAATCGTTTTTGCTTCTATACACGGACTGATTAAGCCGATAAATCTACAAAATTAACCGCTACAGTCGACAAACAAACAAATACTTATCAAAATTAACTAATAGGAGGAATTGAAATTTTTCGAACTGAATATCTATTTTCAACAACAGCTTTAACCCGTTAGTAAACAAGTTCATTAAGCAGACAGTTGACAAGTAGGGAAAGCGAAAAATAAGCGGACTGCATCCCGTCGGGATGCGGTATCTTTTTCCAAATCTTTATCATATTTCCAGTCCGCTTATTTTTCGCTTTCCCTACTGCTCATACTGTCTGCTTAATGAAAGAGAAATTGAAAATTGGTTTTCGAATTAATCTTAAATTACAAATATATTTGGTTTTCGATTGTACTTGAGATTCCGAAACATGAGCCGTTTTTTTATTTCAACGTCTACCACAAGCAGTGCAAGAATCTAAAGTCAGTATTCTATTTTCGACAGTATTTTCGATGATCAATCAATCATTTATGAAAATACTGTTTGGCAACTTTTTTCTGTTGAAAGCAAAAAAGAATTTGAATGTTTGCACCCCTTCGGCCAAAAGCCGGACCAAAATCAAAATCACTTAGTATTCTACAAATATTGAGAGACCTGACGTCGCGCTTCAAGGCCGTGATCGAAATTATGAATGTCAGACCAATCAAGCTCCGTGTTGTGGTCAATGACCTCCAGCAGGCCAACGATATAGCTTGTTTCGAGCTTTTTACGCGGGAGTATCGCGTATACATATCCGCCCGAGACGAGGAGATCGACGGTGTCGTGACCGATTCGAGTCTGTCCGTCGAGTGCCTCCTGAAGGATGCTTTAAGAACGGCGGCCTTCCTGTGGTTAAAATTATCGTCTGTAAGCAATTGCGGTCTGTGTCGCTCGTCGGCGATAAAAAAGTATATACTCCGTCAGACTCGTTTCGTGTTACGTTCGCTGGGGGTCTGCATTGTCAAACCACGTCTCGATCCACCGGGTTCATCTTTCCGTGCGCTAATTTGTACCCCGTTTAATGAACTGCACCCATTGCAAGCAGTTAGGTCACACAGCCGCCTACTGCTGCAACAAGGCACGGTGCGGTAAGTGTGGAGAGAACCATGCTGGGATTCTTGTGGTGCGAATACTGAAAAATTTCAGAATCAGCATGAGCTCTCCGCATCCGCATGCGCATGTACATGCAGCGCAAAGATAAATTGAAACGGTCTTTTAAAAACGTTCAAAGCGTTCTTACGCTGATATGCTCAAAAAGACCACGACCTCTTCTACCATAACATCGAACCTCTTTGATCTGTTATCCTTTGATGAAACCGATTCTGACGATCTGCCAGTGGAAACATCTTACGCCAATCTTGGAGAGTCTAGAAAGAGGAAAAATATTTCCTATCCTAGACTCCCCCGGAAAGGTCCTAAATTTCCCAAAGCGGAATTAATTAAGTACAACCAAAACCAAAAGTGCTGCGAAGAAACCGAACCAAACACCTCCTGGGCTTGCAAATTTAAAGTCTCAGAAGGAGTTCCCAGCACTTCCAGGAACATCTAAAACCCCAGTTGCTCGTTTTGCACATCCAGATAACCAAATAAACTCTGGATTGGTGAAATTTTCTGACATTGTGGACTAGATTTTTGAAACCATCAATATATCAGATCCAATTTAAAATTTTCTCACAGTACTCCTCCCAACAGTTAGATCACTCATGAAGCAGTTGACTGCCCAATGGCCCCTCCTTGCAGCGATCGTATCCTTCGATGGCTAGTTCATCTGCTAACCTGAAGGGTTCTATCTCTGCCTTACAGTGGAATTGTACAAGTATTTTACCAAAAATTGATTCATTTAAAGTTTTAGTAAATAAAAACAAATGCGGTGCATTTTCTCTTTGTGGAACTTGGCTTTCTTCAAACATTGATCTCAACTTCCATGATTTTATTATCATCCGCCACGATCGAGATACCCCATATGGAGGAGTACTTCTAGGGATTAAAAAGTTCTATTCTTCTTACCGTTATCATTCCCTTGATTTAAGGCATCAAAGTTGCCGCATGTCAAATGACAATACAAGGTAAAGAGCTGTGTATTACCTCAAAATATATTCCTCCTAGAGCACAGGTTGGGCAACGGCTGCTCTTTGATTAAATACAACTTCTTTCCTCGCCATGTTTGATTTTGGAAGAATTTAACCCTCATAGCGTGACTTGGGGTTCCCCTGATAACCGCTTCTCTTAGATCTATAACCTTTGCGATGACTTTGACATGCCAATTTCAAACAATAGTGGAATCCGAAGTCTCCAACACGTCCAAGTGCTTTGGATTTAACTCTCTGTTCGACGTCGTTGCGGTTGGATTGCACATGGAAGATAATCCTTAATCCTCACGGTAGCGACCATTTGCCTATTCTAAATTCAGTTACTAACGGGTCAACTCGCACGCGACCAATTGATATTCCGTATGACCTCACACGGAATATCGATTGGAAGTTATACGAGAAAATGGTTTCAGAAGCTGTCGAGTCGATTCAACATCATCCACCACTTGAAGAATACAACCTCGTGGTGTAACAAAGAATGCTCCGATGTAAACACTCAAAGATCCGACGCGTTTTTGGCCCATCAGAAGAAAGATATATCTGGCTACTATATACGGTATCCTGAGCTTGACACCAAGTTTAAAAGCTTGATCCGAGCAAAGAAATGTGGATATTGGCGTCGATTTGTAAATAAGACGTCGAGAGAGAGCTCGATGAGCACGCTTTGTAACACAGCCCGAAGAATGCGAAACCGTATAAGGTCAACGAAAGCGAGGAGTCTTCAAGTCGGTGGATATTTGATTTTGCCTGTCCTGGAACAATAATGCACCTGCACCTGCATTCTTCAACAAGTTGAATTGGGTTCTATCTAATCCAATTAAACTTGTTGAAGAATCTACTCGGTGTGACGTCACACCTTGCGCAGCGTTATCTAATGTTCCGTCACGAGTCTCGTGATGAAAGTATATTTTTGTTCCCAAAAGGGCACAGCCTTCCGCTTTGGCTTAGTCAGCCGAAACATTTGGAGGACCGCTCTGTCAACATACCATATATCAAGAGATTATGCAATAGGTGGCAAAGAACTTCGCGCAGCCTTCTGCTGTGCCACAGTCACGTGAACTCAAACAGAATAAACATTTTGTAAAAAAAAAACAAGACAGAAATCGCCGGTTCAACGGTGTTGATACTCTCGCATGCGTTCTATCGTACATGCTGTACTAGATTAAGTTAAGAGCTTAGTAAGGTAAACAGAGAGTGGGGAAAGCCTCTCACTCTGAGTTACCTGTAGGGTATATTTTAGTAGTGTTGTACAAAAATAAAAGTAAGTTAGTCCGCTCTAGTCTTGTGTATAAATTCTGCGCCGAAAAAACCCGCAATTTGTGTTTTGATATTAACCAGTTGAACAGCTGTGAAGTGAGTGAGATCGTACATTGGAAGACACTTTTAAAGGCAGTTTAAGCTTGTGCAATTCATAAAAAAAGAAGAGAAAAAAATTAACCTATCATAATTGTTGACCTAAACCTAGCAGTGAAGAAGACAAAACCCGTCCGGATGCTGGAAATGAAATTTTTTCAAAAAAAATATATATATCGTGGTAAGGAGGTGCCAAAGTTACGTAGTGGAAATTTTAGGTGAAATGTCGATGATGATGGCCGGCTCTGTACCAAGGATACTCGGGTGAGTGAGCCTTTTCCTTTTTTCCTTATTGACACCCACACAGTACACAAAAAATTAAATTTACAACTAATACAAATGAAAGTACATAACGGTTTCTAGCACATCAAGTGGAGAACATATACAATTTCACACCGGGAAAAATCGCATTAAGTGATGTAAACTTAAAACTTCGAACATAAATATGCATGCAAATTAACAAAATATTCATTTACATTACATGTGAATATAATGCCACACGGAATATTACATGGTTTCCAATGCTTCATTTATGTGCATTAATACATATGTATTTTTTTACTGTGCAGCATATTGCAAGAGCTAAATAGAGTTTTTTTTTCAAAATTGGGTGTAATTTCCTACAGAATCATATAGTAAGAAAAGTTCAAGTTTTAATAATATTGCAAATAATTTTCAAACAAGATCATGGTACGTTAGAAGGATGACTCCCCGTTAAGCATACAAACGCGAGGCATACGGACGCGAGGCATACGGACGCGAGGCATACGGACGCGAGGCATAGTACGCTAGGCATAATGGACGGCAGGCATATGGTAATGGACGGCAGGCATATGGTTCATAGTCGAAAGGCCAGTTTGTATGACAATTAATTATCGCCGCTGCTGCGTGGATGATTTTATTTCTCAAACGGCAAGCAATAAAGCACTCGGCACGACAAAGTGCACTCAAGCGATTTTCGTTCACTTGCCCAACGTGATAATTGAAGCGGCAAATCGGGGGGCAAACTAACTGAGTGAGAGAGACACGCGCTACTATCAGTATTCAAATACGTGAGGGTCTTGTTTTTGTTTTTTCTCTGTTTAGCGTTACAGCACTCACCAAGTCGGGGGGCACTCACGGGTATCAACAATACTCAACGACTTTTGTTTGTCAAGATTGCGGTTTCAAAGTCAAGGTGACGTAAGGGAGTAAGAAGTTACAATATTATTTCATAGTTGAGCACCTTAAGCCATCTGATGTAAACAGTTGCGATCTTGAATTAGTTGTAATATTATTTCAATTACATTGAAAAAAAATGACTATTTTAGCTCAGACATGTCGAGGATAAAATATTATTAGAATAATTGTTTAATCAATTATCTGAGATAAACGTTGCAGTTTCGGCACCAAATGGTTCGTACCTTGGTGTCCAGCTTCTCTGTTAGCGCGACAGAAAAAATAGATTCGGTCACGCTACGGTATCTCATATGGTTAACAGAAGCGATAGTGATACCTAGGAGAAACAGAAAGAAGATCACATAATCCTTTACAGTCGTCCTTATAGATGGATAATTTTACAGTGCTATTAATTTATATAATACCTTAAAGCAATATAAAATCTTTATTATTTAGAAACAGCTCAAAAATAATTTAAAATTATTCGAAAGAACTTTGGGATTTTTTTTATCGGAGAGAGAAATATTTATTGTCAAATGGAGTACACGTTTTCAAAAACAGATGCCATGCAATGCATCCCAAAATTTGAAGGGTCGGTTGACGAACTAGAAGCGTTCATTTACCACATTGAGCATTTTGCTCGGGAGATACCAAAAGGAGTTTCACATGCTCCACTGGTTTATATTGTTCTATTAAAACTAAAAGGCAGAGCTGCCGCCGCAACACATAGAATTAATGCAAACGCTTGGCCACAGGTTAAGCAGAATTTATTGGAAGAATTTGGGGAAAATATACGCATTGAGGTGGTTATTAGTCAGGTAGAAACATTGAGACAGGAAGCAAAAGAGACCTTTCCTGATTATAAAAAAAGATATTAAAAATTAAGGAGCAAATCGACTCCTACGAAATTAATTGTTCGAAGTCATGCATGATAGTCAGTCTTCGATTACATTTTATAGCAGGTTTGACCGCACCGCACTGAAAGAAGCTGCTCAAGGGAAACGAGCATTGAAGTTAGAAGAGCTGCTAGATAACTTAGAGGATTACTACCATGAGCGTAATCATATCTCGGAAATAAAGAATAGAATACAGGGCCTAGAATTGGTCGAAAAACAGCGCGATGTGCTTAGACAATATGATAATAGCAGAAATATTTTCACAATTAATTACAAAGATGCTGATTATAGCAACAGCCGTCTCGAAAGAAATAAATATTATAATCGCGATTCAAACACAGTTATCGCACCGCGCGTTCATATCGGCGTAGTCAATGGGACTACGTCCAAGGTTGGAAGAATATTTATTATGGTCAAAATGGACTAACTGATAGGAGGTACAGGAATTCGTATACCCCGATGCCTCAGAAAATGGTTATGGTTGGTAGCCAAAATTAATGAAAGAAGTATTAATTTTTCAAAAGAAAGGTATGATGAATCCTGTTGCGCAGTAGTATTTCAACGATGATCTAGTAGAGATTTGCGAGGATGTTGACTGGCGGAAATATACAACAACGTAGAAATATCAGATTGGGAGTCCGCGTGCATTCACATAAGAGATAACAGCGCTTGTGTGGCTAAGTCTATTACGATGACAGAGGGTACTTAATGTTAACCTTACGGGCTAGGCAGAATGTTCAATTTACGTTAAACCTGATCTTAGATACAGGTGCATGTGCGAATATAATTAATGCACGCATTGTAAACCTTTTGAATGTACCGGTAGATACACAAAATGTTACCACGTTGGATTTAATGGTCGGAGACTTCCTAATCCCGACACAATTTCATATATGAGAGAATTTGCCGAGCGATGCATTATTCGGAGCAGAATTTTTAAAGAAGCACTCGCTTCAAACAGGAAATGATTTTGATTATATAGTGTTCAAAAAACACGGAAACAGAAGGCCGGACGAATTAAGTCCGTGGAGCATGCCCAAAGAGGAAGCCCTCAGTCGGCATGTTTATGTAGCAGCCAGAAATAGAGTCGTGGGGCAGAACCAACTACGAGATAATATTTTTCCATAGCCTACTTGGAACCTAGAGAAGGTTCCAACATAGAGGGGAAAGTGCCCCGTACGTATGAGGTGCCGAAGGACACATCTCATGACAAGGAAATAATGATAATGACCGAGTTAGATCTTAACTCGAAGCTTGATTATGACCTATTAGAGCATAAACTTAACACAACACCACCATAAACAACAGAGTCAAAAGGAAATGCAAGAATTGAAAAACTACGGCAAGTGCTGAATTTGACTTGCCTGATAGGGAATTCAGGATAGTGAAGAATATGGTTGAAACCTATGCAGATATTTTCTTTTTCGAAGGCGACAGGTTAACTACAACTGACTCCGCCGTACACACGATAGAAACTTCATCGGAGGTGCCTATCAATAAACGGCGATTTAGATTTCCGGAGCCCACAAAACGGTACATTAATAAAGAAATCGATGAAATGAGGGCGCAGGGTATAATAAGACCTAGCACTAGTCCCTGGAATGCACCGGTGTTATGTGTACCAAAGATACCGGATGCTGACGGTAATAAGAGATACCGAATTGTGGTAGACTTCAGGTAATTGAACGAAGTTACCAAGCCGTTTGTATACCCAATACCTCTTATAAATGAGATATTGGATTATGTTGGAGGATCCCGATCGACCGCCGAGATGCGGCTAAAACAGCGTTTTCCACTCCAAAAGGCCACTTCGAATTTACAAGAATGCCGATGGGGTTAAAGAACAGTCCCTCAACATTCCAAAAACTTATGAATACTGTTCTTTTTGAGATAGGGGACGTGAAAGCATTTGTCTACCTCGATGATATTATAGTTTTCGGAAACACTATCACCGACCATAATGATAGCTTGCGAAAAGTATTACAAGCTTTGCGTAAACATAACTTAAAAATAGAACCGCCTAAGTGTCAGTTTTTGAAAAGGAGTAATTGGGTCATGTCGTTAATTAAGAAGGCATAAAACCCATCAATGCAAATATTAAGGCCATTCAGAGCCTTAAACCACCCACAAACGTGAAAGGTATAAGATCGTTTTTGGGAACAGTAAATTTTAAAAGAAATTTATCCGTAACATTGCAGACAACCGCAAGCCGCTGAATGATTCGTTCGAATTCCTTAGAAACGCGCTAATTACAGAGCCAGTTTTAGTCCGGCCATATTACCTACACACTTTTGTTTTTACGACAGACGCTAGCAATTATGCTATTGGGGCCGTCCTGTTCAACGAAAAATCCATGCACCGGCCGATCCCCTTCGCTAGTCGTGCACTTGTATTATAGAAAAGGAAGTATTGGCAATTGTATGGGCCGTGGAATACTTCAAACATTACATTTTCGGCCAGAGGTTCATTGTGTATTTGGATTTTGAGACTTAAAGAGACATCTCCAACGCTGACAAGACTAAAACTAAAACTGCAGGGTTTGAAATGCAGCATCAGATATAAACAAGGAAGCGAGAATGTAGTTGCAGATTTTTTGTCACGTTTGGGGCAAGAATGTCAGGGGCAAGAAAGTTCACCCCACAGGCAGATAGCCATGATTACGCGCCAGCAGAAACATCTGCTAGAGCAGCAGAAGAACGCTTCAGATGAATTAAACGGCACATTACAAGATTTGAGTGCCATAGACATTGCGGACATCGCTGAGGACGAGGATGAGCAACAACTCGTCAACATTTCATATGATGACTTTTCACAGGCATTATCAAATGACCTGATACCAAGCGAGACGGTGGAAGTCTCGAAGAGAATATTGGACAAGAGAAATATCGAAGCTCGTCTTGTCATTTTCAATAGTCGGACGGCGTACAGAGATTTTCAGACACTGTATCAGCTGTCACAAGGACTGAAAGATTACGTAGAGGATGGTGTACTCAAATTTAAAGACAAGAAGGTAGGCGGTTTCATAGTAGACGTTCGCTGCCGTCTACAATGAAACCGCCTGCGTTAATCTATTTCCGGAAATTTTTTTTCACAATTTTTAGATAGCTCCAATAAGAGCCCCGCGGCGGTAAAGGCAGTCGGGGCGATTCACCTAATATCATTCAAAAAAATCAAGCAGCAGGAAGTTCTGCAAATGATTCAGTTCCTAGTGGGTAAGCTGGAGAAACAAATAGTATTATACAATGCTAATAGCGAGCGTACAGTAAATGCACCAGATCAAGTGGAAACAATTTTAAGGGAATTTCACGATGCACCCTTAGGAGCGCGACGAATGCGCCATAGAATTGGCACACTTTTTACGTGGGCTACAATGAAACGTGATATCGAGAACTAAGTTCAGCAGTGTGATTACTGCCACAAGAACAAAATTGGAAGATCAAACAAGATACCGATGCAGATCACCACGACCGCAACGGAGCCATTTGAGAAATTATACATGGATATCGTGGTGTTACCTGAGTCCGATATGGCAAACCGTTATGGTCTAGTCATGCAGGATGACTTGACTAGATACCTAATTGTCGCTCCAATGGAGAATCAAGAAAGCCAGACGGTAGCCAAGACCTTCGTAGAAAATTATATTTGTAAATTTGGTGACCGTTGGAATTAGTCACAGACAACGGCGCAAATTTTGTGAGCTCACTGATGAAAGAAGTGCGCAAAATTTGAAAGATCAATAAAAATTACTACTAGCCCGTATCATCCACAGGCTATCTTGGTAGAGAGATCGAGCAGCGAGTTAAAAACGTATTTGAGACAATTTATTGGCGGAAAGCCGCACACGTGGGACGTATGTATTGAATACAATACATTAGTAAACTCGGTCACAGGATATACCCCGTTCAAATTATTGTACGGGCGGATAGCTCGAATCCCGACTTCGATCTATAAGGGGACGGAGTGGTAAAATGACATATGACGCATACACACATGAAATGAAGAAAATATTTTACGATTTACATGCAAACGCACAAACCAACCTGAAAAGGAGTAAAGAGAACCGCAAACAAATTTACGACAGATCATCTAATGATTACAAACCCATGTGGGGTGAACAAGTATTAGTGAAGGCCGAAGCGAAATGACCACAGTAATTAGAAACGGCAATCGTTTAGAAAAAGTTCATAATAACCGGCTTAAGCGTTATTATGACTGATTATATGAACTTAAACTATGCTTTCAAGGTTAACGGACAGAACATATTCATTGGAATACGATATTGGATGGCGTAAGTTATAATAGCAAGCACCTAAAGCTGTATGGAAAAGTAAGGAGGAAACAAAATATAGGCGTGAAGAAATTCGAAAAGTCGCCGAAAAAGATAAATGATTTTATTGACGGGAGTCAATAGGCAGAACCAAACGGAAAAAAGTATACTGGAGTAAAGGCGTGAAGAAATAGAAAAAGTCGTCGAAAATATCAAGAGCCTTTCAATGACAGGAATCAAAAGACGTGACAGGATTTAAAGAAGGAAATGGCGTGAAGAAATACGAAAAGTCAAATGGCGGTCAAATGGCATGACACAGTTGGAAAAAAAGAGTTAAAAAAAATGGAACAGCATTTTTTTTTTTTGTAAAATGGAAATGTTAACATGGGAAAGTTATATAGTGAACTAAAGACCTCATGAAAACGAGATTTGATTAATTTAAAATAGCTAATGGCCCAATAAGAAATAGAAGAAGAAAATCGATTGATGATGTATTGGGAAATTTTGTGTGACGGAGATAACTTAAATGACGGAAAACAATAGAATTAGGAGAGATTTTGGACAAGAAGGCTAAACCTACCGGACAAGAAGACTGCTGACTTTAGGAGATTCAGACTATTCCCAAAATAATTGGCGGGAGTGCAAATTGAGTGAACGGAAAACAAGGGAATAACCGGCCCAGGATGATTGAGTGTGCGAGTTTTCGTTTATTTCCTAACCTTCTTATCTTTCCTAGAAAAAAAACCTAGAAAAAAAAAGTTAATAATGGGCCACAAGTTAAACTGATATTTTAATGAGGAAAGTAAAAGCCTAATACAGATAAATGGATTAATATGTGTCGAAATAATTTTTAATGTAAAACCAAAAAAAACATCAAATATCAAAGTTAGAGAATGCATGATGGAAAAATTAGTAAATAATGAACATTTGAAATGTTATATTTGTAAAATCGGATAAATCAAATACTAATGATGATGTACAACTTAGTAGGGGAAAAAACCCGAATTATGTCATCCGAACAAGAAGAAAAATACGGGCCTAGATTGTAAGTAGAAGCGTAGGGTAGTTAATAGAATGTAAGACGCCCGTACGCGAGTGAAGTAATTCTAAACAGCAAGTGGAAAAAGTAACAAAAAAAAAAAGAATTGATGAATTAATGGCAAAGAATAATGTGCCACTTTCTAGGTAGGGCAACTAGCATCTAAAAATTTACGAGCACGGGCCACGATCATCGAAGACGACCGAGGTGATTACAACGGATGCTGAGATGGGGCAAAACATGATGCCCAGTACAGCGCGAAAAGGAGAGTAGACAGTTGCGAGGGGAGTATAATGGCGGGTGTCTATGGTCGATGGAGGTAAAGCCAAACGATATTAAAAAGAGAAGACGAGCAGCATCCAGTTTTCGACCCCTGAAGAGGCCAGAGATGCAACAGAACTCAATCAATGGTCGAGCCAGAATCGAGACTTCAGCGTGAAGTCGAATACATCAAACTACATATTGAAGGGCGTAATTATTTGTTCCAAACATATATTACTCATTGAGAGTTAATGACTTTTACAAATAAAGATTCGAGGTCAAAGCCAAACAAGCAAAATGACACTATAAAATTTTTCTCTTGTTTTATCAACAATGTTCTTTCCACTCTGCGATTTGAAAGTGCGCGCACATATGTTAGCGGGTAATTGGACATCCAGCGCAGGCGGTTAAAGATGCTATACCAAGTGTCTGCATTATGCAATAGAGCCGGTGGCAATCGCAAATCTTAATATTATAAGCCAAACCAAATACAGCTGATCAAAGGGACACGGCAAACCCAACATTGAAGTTCCACAACAAACTCTGAACAATCAGATGAACTGCAGCCTTAATCAAAGTGCAATGGCAATCATTGAACTATAGTTAATAACTCGATGAAGCCTTAAAGATGAGTTCGCGAGGATGACACCACAACCAACCGATGAGAACCTCTACTGCCAGACACCCCCCCCCTCCCGTTTCAGAACCCCTGTAACCCGACGCTTGAATACGACAGCCCAGCAGCGGATATCTACTACCAGGCGAGCGAACGTTTTTTAAGAATAAATTCCATGTCTTTAAACACTAATTTGTGGAGAAACGATATAAAGCACCATTGTAATTAACTTAATTGTATTCAATAACTTCTCCCTCATAGAAAGGGGAGGGGTGTCAAACCATTATGCACATATTTGTTACCTCTAAAAATATTCACCTGCCAAATTTGGTTCCATTCAGTTGGTTAGTTCTCAAGATGTGCAGAATTCTGTGTATCATTTGCATGGCACCCCTCCCTTCCAAAAGAAGGAGGGGTGCCAAAACATTATGGACATATTTTTTACCACTAAAAACATTTACCTGCAAAATTTGGTTCCATTTAGTTGTTTAGTTCTCGAGATGTGCAGAAATTTGTTTCATTTGTATGGGACCCCTCCCTTCCAGAAAAAGGAGGGGTCTCAAACTATCATAGGAACCTTAATCGGCACAAAAAACCCCTACATACAAATTTTTACGTCGAGCGGTTGGGGAGTTTTCGAGCCTATATGGATCAGACAGACAGACAGACAGACAGACAGACCGGACTGCATTTTTATATGTATAGATTACAACATCAATTTTTTAGAACCTTAAGAGTGAATATACATTTATGGGTTGAAGCTTCCATGTAAATCTATTTTTACAAATAATAAGTTTGAATGAGAAGGGCTGGGTCAGACCGCTAGGTGGATTAATTTAGGTTTTTTCATTAAAAAGTATTCTGACAGCAAAGCGTCTAACTACCGAGAGGATAGTACGGTATTTTTAATTCATTTGTTTTTCAACCGATTTCGAATGATTTAGCCGTTTTGGGAAGGGGAAAAATAGAGTTTTCAAAATATATACAGGTTTATACTAACTTCATTAAAATATGTTGAGTTATTCGAACGTAAATCTAATTTTTTAAACTTCTCAACGCAAATTTTCAACTTCCCTTGAAATTTGTCAGTTATTTTTGTAAGAAAAGTACTATAAGTACACTACCAGATTGCAACTATATTCAATTACGATATGAAATAGAAGCTTATTTTTGTAAATCGGCTGATAACTCGCTGAGTAAACATGTTTTTTAAGGAAATCAGAATTTTTGACTTTCATCGAACAATAATATTTGGGCTGTTTATTAAACGGTGCCACAAATGGAAGAAAATGCAACAACTTCTGATTGTTTAGATTGTAACAAATTAAAGAGCGTTTGAAGTACATTTTTATAAAGATGTGTGAAAAATTGTTCACCAATTCAAAAAAAAGCCTAAATTAATCCACCTAGCGGTCAGACCCAGCCTCTCTCATTCAAACTTTTATTTGTTTGAATAGATTTACATGAACGCTTCAATCTAATAAATGTATTTGTGTTAGTGCATTCAAGAGTGATAACACGTTCTTTTAACCGCGCTACAATTTGCCGACAACTGCGCGATAAAACGACTACAAAAGTTGTCAATTTTCAAACGTCACTATTGAACAAACTGAAACTTTTGGGACTATTGTGGATAGTGCATCTGATCGTAAACCGAGAAATTTCTAGTATCGGCGAAAAACGATTTCTGTTATGAGTGCACGTAACAAAAGAACAGCCATGGATGAATGCCTGGTCTGTAATTGTGATATTAAGTCCGACGAGAAAAGTCTTAAGTGTTTGTTCTGCAGCAACTCTTTACACATGAAGTGCTCTTGCATGTCTGAAGTAACCTACAAAAAAGTGCAAAAAACAAACTGCTACTACTGCTCACCACAATGTGAGGCAACACACTTAAACAATAAAGCAATGGATGAACTCCTCTCGTCGGTGAAAGCTTTGCAAATAACTGTCAATAAAATTGATGAGAAGTGTGAGGCTAATATGGAAAACCTAAAGAAAACTGATTCGATGATAACAAAATTTGGTGCATCACTGAATGCGCTCACTACCGCACAAACCGAAATGCAGAAGTCCGTACAAGAAGTTAAAGATTCGCAAGATTTTATTGCCGCGCAATATGATGATATCAAGTCGTGCTTCGAGAAACTGAAAGAAGATTGTGTTGTAGTTACCACTAAGATGAGTGAACACGAAAGCCAACTCGGTTCGCTTAATTCATCAGTGAGAGATATTCAGAAAAGATTGCAAATAGCCGAGCAAGCTGCGTTGAAGAACGAGTTAATAATCAACGGCGTGCCCAAATCTCTGGCTCAGAGTGAGAACATCATCGTTACAAAGATTGCTGCCGCTGTGGGGGTACAACTCTATACAACTGATATTGAGAGAACAAGGCGTTTAAAAAACGGAATGATCCATGTCGAATTCCACAACGGAAAAGTTCGCAATGATATTCTCAAAGCACGTAAAGGAAAATCTCTTTTTCTGGATGAGATTGGGCTCGACAATACTACTGCTACTTTATGTGAAGAAAAAAATACTACTGCTACAGGTGAGGGATCAAGCCGATCGTCTCCTAACAACAAAAATCATCACACACAAGTCTACATTAATGAGAATCTCACAAGAGATACCAGAGTTATTTTCCGTGCGGCCAAATCTCTTCGTTCATCGCACAACTATAAATACGTCTGGTGCAACAAGGGAATTGTCTACTGTAAACAGGATGATTCTGCAAATGTACACATTATTGAGACTATGGAGGATATCAACAAGCTACGCTCTCCGAGAAAGTCGTAGGATCTACTACTCGCTGCTGCTGTTGTTGTTGATCTGGTTCTGGTGTTGCTGTTTGTGTTCGTTTCCTCACAAACGCAAATCCAAATGATTTTCTACACGATGTTAATCTGGATGATGATCTTGTTATTAGATACAACCATACAATACAAACCATACAATACAAACCATACAATGAAATTTTACCGACACATCTTTGAATATCCTTTCGCTTAATATTAATTCTATATGAAACAAAATTAATGATCTGAAATGGTACATTTCAAACTATCGTTCGACTATTCACGTAATATGTATAACTGAAATACGAGTGAGCCCTGAAGAACTGCATTTATGTCAACTGAATGATTATGTAGAAGTATGCTGTCCGAGATCTTCGCGACCTGGAGGTGGAGCATGTATTTTTATCCACCGCACGTTAGTGTTCGAAACGTTGATGAATAAAGAGTTTCTTGAGGGTGGTTCAGTCATAATTGAGTTACGATGTCCGAAGGTAAAAATCGGTGTCGTTTACCGACCACCGCATGCAAACTTGGCTGAAAGTATAAGCTACATTGACAAACTGTTGGAAAACAATAACAAAATGCTATGTGTAGGGGACTTCAATATTAATTTACTAAGCTCTGATTCTACTGGATATCATTCTACGGTCACTTCAAATGGCTTCTCGTTTCTAAATAGTTTAGATAGTCCAGTTTAGTCTAGTTTTACCCACGGTACCGGTATGTTAGGGTCGATAATCGATCATGGAATAACAGATATGACTGATTATGAATATGCATTAGGTTTACATGATATTAGTTTTTCCGATCATAGAGCAATGCTGATAAGTTTTAAGTGCCCGAACATCAATAGAGAAGGTTCTACTGTAGAAGTAACTTAATTTGATCTAGTGCAAGCATCCTCAGATTTCAATCGTCTGATTCAGTACGCAACAAATTTGAATGAATTCTGCACTCTAACGTCAAATGTCATTAGAAACAACACACGAATAGTTAGACGCCAGCAAAAATCCTCTCGTAGAACTCCATGGATTGACGATTATGTTTTAAACCATATCAATATTAGAGAGCGGCTTTTTAAACGAACATTGGAATGGCCAAATTATGCTTACATTAAACTTAACTTTTGTAGGCAGAGAAACTACGTTACAAAACTAATAAGGCAAAGGCAAAAACAGTACTATAGGGTACTGATTGAGAATAACCGCCATAACATTCGAAAAGTATGGAGCATCATGAACGAAATCGTATATCTTAAGCAACCCTTGCACAATAGAAAAAGTACAACGGAAATTGTTGTTCAAAATAGAGTAGTGACGGATATAACTAGAATATGCAATGAATTCAATGAATATTTTGTCACGCCCATATATAAAACAGGCATAAAATCTAAAGTTGAAAATTATAGACCAATCTCAATCTTATCGAACTTGTCAAAGCCATTAGAAAAATTAATACACACTAGGTTATACAATTTTTTTGCCGAAAGTAATGTAATTAGTGATAGACAGTTTGGATTTAAACCACGTTCAAATACCACAAGTGCTGTAGTTAGTCTAATTGACCAGATTCAAACCAATATAGATCGAAGGAAAGTATGCTCAGCGATCTTTGTAGACATATCTAAAGCTTTCGACTGTGTTCCACACAAAATGCTTCTCTCAAAACTTTCAGATACGGTATCAGAGGAAATGCCTATAATTTGATAAAAACATTTCTAGAGAATAGAGATCAAATAGTTCAATTGAGTGGCCACAGTAGCCTTGAACAAAAAATTTGTCATGGGGTGCCTCAAGGTTCAACTTTAGGACCTCTTCTGTTCATTATCTTCGTTAATGACATTTTTGGGCTTCCTTTAAAAGGGACTCTCAAAATGTTCGCAGATGATTCTGTACTTGTATATAATGCCGAAAGTATTGGACAATTATTTTTCGACATGCAACACGATCTAAACCTTATAAATAATTGGTTTTTCAACAACGGTTTAACCATAAATGCAGCAAAATCGAAGTATATGATCTGCTCTAGTACGAAACGATTCAGTGCTATAAATATTGAACTTTTCTTGGGAAGGAACCAATAAGAAAGAGTACACGTTCATTGCTACCTAGGATTATTGATGCAACAAAACTTAAAATGGAACAAACATATCGATAGCATACACTCAAAAATAGTTAAATTTTTAGGCATGTTGAGAAGAACAAGTTACATGTTGCCTTCAAAAGAAAGGAAATGTTTATATTATGCACATGTTCACTCCCAAGTCACATACATGAATATTATTTGGCAGAATGCTCCAGCTTATGTAATCAACAAATTAGTAGTAACCTTGAACAAATTCATGCGAGTTATATTCTGGGAACAGTACAACCATCCTGAAACAAGAACAAACGATCTCTATCCTACTAATAACATGCTCAATTTCGATCAAATCAAGTTGTACGAATCGGTTTTGTTCGTCTACAAAATTAAAAATAACCTAATTAAAAATAACTTGAGTTTACGAAGCAATCGTGATTTTAATAATTACGAGACACGTTCAGTGGATAGCTTACGCACACAGGCACCGAGAACAAATTATGTTCGATTAGGATGCATGTATAGTGCAATAGTTAACTATAACAATATACCAGCAAGCATTTCGAATATAGTTCCACTTCATAGGTTCAAAAAAGCTTTAAAAACCTATATTCTAAATTTATAATTCAAATTTAGAAAACCGTCTTGAATGCAATCTTTCATAATTGAAAAACCTCAATATCAGTCCTTAAGTGACTGCCTGAGGTTTGATGCATAAAATAATAAATGCATACGATTAGGGGAACAGTATATAAAGAAACACAAATAAATACACAAGAAGCCAAAAAATATTATTGTTAACTAGACTAAGGAAACCATTGTAATGTATTGATTAAGGGATTTTTACGCCTGAGATGGAAATATGGCTAAAATACATTAACTTTTTCCACCTTGGCTTTTCCCCTTCCCGAAGGAAAATGAGAATAAATAAATAAAAATAAATATTCACTCTTTAGGTTCTAAAATATTGATGTTGTAATCTATACATATAAAAATGCAGTCCGGTCTGTCTGATCCATATAGGCTTGAAAACTACCGAACCGATCGACGTGAAAATTTATATGTAGGGGTTTTGGTGCCGATAAAGGTTCCTATGATAGTTCGAGACCCCTCCCTCTTCTGGAAGAGAGGGGTCCCATACAATATAAACATAAATTTCTGCTCAACTCAAGAACAAACCAAGCAAATGAAACCGAATTTGGCATGTGGATGTTTTTAAATGTTTTTTTCTGGAAGAGGAAATGAAACATAAATTTCTGCACATCTCGAGAGCTAACCAACTAAATGGAACCATATTTGGCAGGTGAATGCTTTTAGTAGAAACAAATTAGTTCCATAGGTCAACATTTTGAATTGTACGATGGCAATTTCCGGTTTCTGGAAAACGGGCTGAAATGGATGAGTATCTCCGGAACCAGAAAGATGGACTAAAAATTGATCACAGACACAATCTTGCATTTTAAGATGGTGACTTCCGGTGTCTGACAAACAGCCGTAAATGACCAAATACCATTGAAAATGAATGTTTTCGGAACCAGAATTATGCCCAGATGACTGAAATCGATGTCACAGGCAATTATGAAGTCCAAAATGACGACTTTTGGTTTTTGAAAAACAACCCAAAGTGACCAAATACCAGCCAATATGAGTATCTCCGGAGCCAGAATGTTACAAGAAGCTAAAAATTGACCTCAGACACCATTATGAATTGCAGGATGGCAACTTCTGGTTTCTGGAAAACAGCCAAAGATGGCCGATTCACGTCTTACATGAGTATCTCCGGATCTAGAATGATACACAGCAGCCGACTTCCGGTTCCTGGCAAACAGCCGCAAATGATCGAATAACACCCTATTTGAATGTTTCTTCAACCAGAATGACGCTCAGAGGCCAAAAATTATCTTAAATACCGAATACGGCGACTTCCGGTTTGTGAAAAACAGCCTAGAATAACCAAATACCATCCAATATGCGTATCCCTGGAACCAGAATGATGCAATGAGCTAACAATTGACCTTAGGCACCATTTTGAATTGCTAAATGGCAACTTCTAGGAAATAGTCGAAAATGACCGAATAATGCTCAATATGGATATTACCGCAATCGAGATGATGCATAGAAACCAAACATTGACCCTGGACACCATTTTGAATTTAAAGACGACCACTTTTAGTTTCTGGAAGAGAACCAAAATAACTAAATACCTTCCAATATGGGTATTTCCGGTGTTAGATTGATGCCAGAAAATCTGCTGAAAATGAGCGAATACCACCTAATATGAATATACACTAAGGTCGCTTTTTACACTTTTTTTTTACGCGGGATTTTTCTACGCGGCTTTTTTTACGCGGATTCCGGAATTCACGCGGTTTTTTTACGCGGATTCCGGAATTAACGCGGTTTTTTTACGCGGATTCCGGAATTTACGCGGTATTTTTTTTTTGCCCGGATCTCGGTTTCCCTTCACTCGGAATGCAAAATTTACGATGGTTTTTTTTCGCGGATTCCGGAATTTACGCGTTTTTTTTTACACGGAATCCGGAATTTGCGCGGTTTTTTTTACGCGGAGCTCGGAATTTACGCGGTTTTTTTTACGCGGATTCCGGAATTTACGCGGTTTAGTGATATATGCCATTCGGCCCTTTGGAGCACTTTTTTACTTTCGGTTTTGCAAGTGATTGCTATACCTTTCTAGGAGAAAGGCAAAAACAATATATTTCAATTTTTTTAAAACTGCTCATTACACGTACACGTAAGTGAAATCTATAGATTTATGTATACATTTTGAAAACCCTATTTTTCGCCTTTGGGAACATTCATAAATGACGTATCATTCGGGCGGGAAGGGGGGATTCGCAGTTTTTGGATGAAATGTGACGGGGCGAAGAGAGGGGGGGTCAAGCCAAGCTACGTAGCAAATATGAAACTAAGAAAACTGCTAAGATGGGGGGGTCAAAAAAAGCTACGTCATTTATGGATTTTCCCTTTCCAAAGCGATCTATATATACATAATTAGTGGAAAAATTACAGAGTTGAAAATAAACATGTGATCCACGGTCCATAGGCGGAGTTTTGACAATATTTTCAAATTTTAGGGGTATTTGAAAAACTTGAAGTTTGGGCGTAAGTAACACACGACTAGAGCTACAACCTGCACTTATTCACATCAGAAGTGCTTGCATTTTTTCCATTGATAGCACCGTAAAATAAACAGTTCAAAGATTATTGTTCGATGAGAGTGAAAAATTTTGGTTTTCTTAAAAACATATAACTCATTTGCGTGGAGAAGTTTAAAAACTACAAGGTATACAGCCCTAGGGTTGTATGGGTAATGGTGACATAAGTCTTTACAACATAAATTCGTTTGTTCAGTGATTTACGTATTTGTATTCTAACCCTCCCTTCACTTTGTCAGAAATATATTTAATTACACTCGAATGAACCTGTAAATAAGTGGTGATGTGCCTGAAGCGTTTTTTGTGTGCAAACAACATTTAACAATAACAAAGAAGTTTGAAGTTTAAAGTAAGTTTAAAAAGATTCAGACTCTGTTATTTTTGCCTTTCTCCTAGAAAGGTATAGCAATCACTTGCAAAACCGAAAGTATAAAAGTGCTCCAAAGGGCCGAATGGCATATTTCACTCGACTCAGCTCGACGAGCTGTACATTTTCTGTATGTGTGTGTGTGTGTGTGTGTATGTGTGTGTGTGTGTGAAGATTTTTATTCTCACTCACTTTTCTCAGAGATGGCTGGACCGATTCTCATGAAGTTAATTGCAAATGAAAGATCTTGTTGCCCCATAAGACCCTATCGAATTTCATTGTAATCGGATTTTTAGTTTAGAGGTTATGTTTAAAATGTGAAAATCATGAAACATCAATATCTCAGAAACTACACAACCGATTTGAACAAAATTGGTTTCAAATGAACGGGCTACCTAAAACCCTTAAGTTTTGAATTTCATAAAGATTGAATTTGTGGTTCAAAAGTTATGAAAAGAAACGTGTTCTGAAGACTGTTTATTCTCACTCATGTTTCTCAGAGATGGCTGTACCGATTTTCATAAAATCAGTGTCAAATGGAAGGTCTAGTTGCCCCATAAGACCCTATTGATTTTTCTGCAGTCGGACTATAACTTTGCCTGTTATGTTTAAAAATGTGAAATCCAGCTATGCAAAGGAACATATTCCGAAGACTACTTGGACTCACTCACTTTTCTCAGAGATGGCCGACCCGATTTCCACAAAATTAGTGTCAAATGAATTGTCTAGCTGCCTCAGAAGACCCTATTGAATTTTACTGTAATCGAACTGTAACTTCATTTGTAATGTGCCGACTTGTGAACATTTCTAGTCAGTTCGCTCGCTGCCACTGCCTTGACGGCTGGTCATGCAATCAACAGCAGCTTTTGTTCGTTTCATATCACCCATCCGTCTTGTGTCGTTAACTGCTGTTCGAATACAACGGGCCTATCGTGCGTGATCAATTTCTTTTCTGAACGTGAAATCATCGAAACCTCGTTTCCCGTGCCAATATCACCAATTACAATTCCCTGAAGAGGATATATATTCCTGAGAAGGAGTCTTATCGAAAACTCGTTCCTCCTACCAACAACGCGTCACAATCACAATTCCCTAAAAAGGCACTCAATGTTTCACCTCGGGTCAGTTTGACTATAAGTAGGACTTATATTTTGTCGAGAGAAAGGAGTCTTATCGAAACCTCGTTCCTCCAGCCAAGACCGTGCCATAATTACAATTCCCTGGAGAGAACTATTAAACGTTACTCAGACCAGTTTTATTATAATAGGAACTTTTTGTGCTAGGATGAAAGTCAACAGGGGGGAGCTGCGTAGCCGCAAGGTGACAGAGTCCGCTTTGTCAAGCGGATGGTCATGGGTTCGAATCTTAGTAGAACCAAGCCATCCGATGTCAAAAAGGACTTAAGCATGGGTTTATTCTCAGGCTCCCCAACAGTTACCCTTCCTTTACGCTGAAATCTACAAATAC
Source organism: Wyeomyia smithii (assembly GCF_029784165.1). NCBI lineage: Eukaryota > Metazoa > Arthropoda > Insecta > Diptera > Culicidae > Wyeomyia > Wyeomyia smithii. The sequence goes on along the minus strand of NC_073696.1, from coordinate 145,739,623 downwards.
CTTTGCGTGACTTCCTCTTAACAAAAAAAGTCCCTCTTATCTATAAAACTTGCCAGAAGGACGCACGACGAAACTTCTCCAGGGAATTATAATTGATGATATTTGGCAAGAGGAACGAGTATCGGTATAGTAGAACAGTAAGCGTGTAAGGAAGAGTAGCACATTACACACAAGCACTGATGAACAATAATAATAAGCATGCCACTTCTCAATAGAGGTATTGCTATTAACAGAAGTGCGGGATACAGCAGACACACCCGGGCATATCTCACAATAGATCTACGATTCTGGTCGCAGTGAGGAAGCCCATACAGGAAAAAACAAAAAGTCAACAGGGGTACTATAGAAGCACATCCGGGGAACTGGATGAAAAAAATGGGTTCTGCTGAATTTTTCTCTATGATATAGTGGGGCATCGAAACGTCAAAATTTTTATACCAGCATTAACATTACCGAGAGGCTATACAACGATACAATAGCATTTTCACTTATCTAAGTTTTTACAACATTTAATGAACATTTTAGGACGAACCCAAAGTCGAGCAACTGCTGATAGGGCTAGTATATACAAATTCATACAGAATAGACCCCAGGCCTAGCTGTGTCTGTGCGATAAAAAACCAAAGATCGGGATAACCATGCCTAAGAGAAAGAAATATTTGCATCTGTATAAATAATGAACAAAAAACGTGTCATGCTGTCACTAGATACAAAAAACTTAAACAAAACGCCCATTTTGGGCACGTTAGCATGTCTAGAAAACAGTTGACCACACTGAATGACGAATACTACGAATACTGACGAATATTTTGAGCCCAGTATGTTTTGAATGATACAGCGATGTTCACACATAACGCGGTTGTAAACCATTTCGAACTTAATGAATTCCACGTTCCATGCGTTGAATACATCTCAGATATTCAATACCGTTCAATACCATACATTCCATACCTGTCGAACCGAATCGACAAACACCTGAAAAACGAATACAAAAACATACGACTAGCACACCGCAACATAAAAGCAGTTGGACAATTACTCACAAAAGTTAAAGACCCCGTCCCCCAGGAGCACCAAAACAACGTCATATACAAGATACCATGCAAAAACTGCGACGCCTGCTACGTCGGAATGACAACAAACATGCTTAAAACAAGAATCAGCGGACACTTAACGTACTACAACACTTGAGACAAACTACTACAGCAAGGCTACAACGCAACAGATCCACAAATTAGTTCACTAAAAGAAAAAACAGCACTAATGTACCACAGCATCACACAAAATCACAGATTCGATTTTCACCAAACGAAAATTATAGACAGACACGATAAACCACACGCTCTACCGTTTATAGAAGTATGCCATATTGCCAACACAGAAAATAGTATCAACAAACGCACAGACACTGAGGGACTCAACACTGTATATGCTGGTATTATACACACAATAAGAAATCTCAATCACAACAAAACCGATAAACACGACAACCAATATGCAACCACAACCTAAAGTTCTTAGCGTAGCTCTCCAACACACTCACAACAAACTGTCAAGAAATAGTAGACTACTGGAAAAGACACAAAACCTATTGCTCTGATTAATTAAATACCGCTCGAAGTTATATAGTGCTAGAAAAAGCAGTGCTTGAAAAAAGTGATAACTGTTATACAGTATAGTGCACACAAAAATAGAGACATATGCAGTGAGTACAGTTTGTTAAGAAACAGTCGAATTTAAATTTAAGAAAATCTATTTTTACACATTGCCAAATCAAGACGCCATTTGCAATACACACCAGACAACCTATGTTGGAAACCAACACACTGAACAATAAAACGATAATCTTTTCTGTAAGTACAAACACATACAAAAAACTCAAAACAGTAACAGAAAAAGGAAAACTACACGTATTGTATATTTTTAGACTCCTTGAAAAAGGTGAAATAAAGTCACCGAAACTGTCGGATTAAGAAACAGAAAATCGTTTTTGCTTCTATACACGGACTGATTAAGCCGATAAATCTACAAAATAAACCGCTACAGTCGACAAACAAACAAATACTTATCAAAATTAATTAATAGGAGGAACTGAAATTTTTCGAACTGAATATCTATTTTCAACAACAGCTTTAACCCGTTAGCAAACAAGTTCATTAAGCAGACAGTTGACAAGTAGGGAAAGCGAAAAATAAGCGGACTGCATCCCGTCGGGATGCGGTATCTTTTTCCAAATCTTTATCATATTTCCAGTCCGCTTATTTTTCGCTTTCCCTACTGCTCATACTGTCTGCTTAATGAAAGAGAAATTGAAAATTGGTTTTCGAATTAATCTCAAATTACAAATATATTTGGTTTTCGATTGTACTTGAGATTCCGAAACATGAGCCGTTTTTTTATTTCAACGTCTACCACAAGCGGTGCAAGAATCTAAAGTCAGTATTCTATTTTCGACAGTATTTTCGATGATCAATCAATCATTTATGAAAATACTGTTTGGCAACTTTTTTCTGTTGAAAGCAAAAAAGAATTGGAATGTTTGCACCCCTTCGGCCAAAAGCCGGACCAAAATCAAAATCACTTAGTATTCTACAAATATCGAGAGACCTGACGTCGCGCTTCAAGGCCGTGACCGAAATTATGAATGTCAGACCAATCAAGCTCCGTGTTGTGGTCAATGACCTCCAGCAGGCCAACGATATAGCTTGTTTCGAGCTTTTTACGCGGGAGTATCGCGTATACATATCCGCCCGAGACGAGGAGATCGACGGTGTCGTGACCGATTCGAGTCTGTCCGTCGAGTGCCTCCTGAAGGATGCTTTAAGAACGGCGGCCTTCCTGTGGTTAAAATTATCGTCTGTAAGCAATTGCGGTCTGTGTCGCTCGTCGGCGATAAAAAAGTATATACTCCGTCAGACTCGTTTCGTGTTACGTTCGCTGGGGGTCTGCATTGTCAAACCACGTCTCGATCCACCGGGTTCATCTTTCCGTGCGCTAATTTGTACCCCGTTTAATGAACTGCACCCATTGCAAGCAGTTAGGTCACACAGCCGCCTACTGCTGCAACAAGGCACGGTGCGGTAAGTGTGGAGAGAACCATGCTGGGATTCTTGTGGTGCGAATACTGAAAAATTTCAGAATCAGCATGAGCTCTCCGCATCCGCATGCGCATGTACATGCAGCGCAAAGATAAATTGAAACGGTCTTTTAAAAACGTTCAAAGCGTTCTTACGCTGATATGCTCAAAAAGACCACGACCTCTTCTACCATAACATCGAACCTCTTTGATCTGTTATCCTTTGATGAAACCGATTCTGACGATCTGCCAGTGGAAACATCTTACGCCAATCTTGGAGAGTCTAGAAAGAGGAAAAATATTTCCTATCCTAGACTTCCCCGGAAAGGTCCTAAATTTCCCAAAGCGGAATTAATTAAGTACAACCAAAACCAAAAGTGCTGCGAAGAAACCGAACCAAACACCTCCTGGGCTTGCAAATTTAAAGTCTCAGAAGGAGTTCCCAGCACTTCCAGGAACATCTAAAACCCCAGTTGCTCGTTTTGCACATCCAGATAACCAAATAAACTCTGGATTGGTGAAATTTTCTGACATTGTGGACTAGATTTTTGAAACCATCAATATATCAGATCCAATTTAAAATTTTCTCACAGTACTCCTCCCAACAGTTAGATCACTCATGAAGCAGTTGACTGCCCAATGGCCCCTCCTTGCAGCGATCGTATCCTTCGATGGCTAGTTCATCTGCTAACCTGAAGGGTTCTATCTCTGCCTTACAGTGGAATTGTACAAGTATTTTACCAAAAATTGATTCATTTAAAGTTTTAGTAAATAAAAACAAATGCGGTGCATTTTCTCTTTGTGGAACTTGGCTTTCTTCAAACATTGATCTCAACTTCCATGATTTTATTATCATCCGCCACGATCGAGATACCCCATATGGAGGAGTACTTCTAGGGATTAAAAAGTTCTATTCTTCTTACCGTATTATCATTCCCTTGATTTAAGGCATCAAAGTTGTCGCATGTCAAATGACAATACAAGGTAAAGAGCTGTGTATTACCTCAAAATATATTCCTCCTAGAGCACAGGTTGGGCAACGGCTGCTCTTTGATTAAATACAACTTCTTTCCTCGCCATGTTTGATTTTGGAAGAATTTAACCCTCATAGCGTGACTTGGGGTTCCCCTGATAACCGCTTCTCTTAGATCTATAACCTTTGCGATGACTTTGACATGCCAATTTCAAACAATAGTGGAATCCGAAGTCTCCAACACGTCCAAGTGCTTTGGATTTAACTCTCTGTTCGACGTCGTTGCGGTTGGATTGCACATGGAAGATAATCTTTAATCCTCACGGTAGCGACCATTTGCCTATTCTAAATTCAGTTACTAACGGGTCAACTCGCACGCGACCAATTGATATTCCGTATGACCTCACACGGAATATCGATTGGAAGTTATACGAGAAAATGGTTTCAGAAGCTGTCGAGTCGATTCAACATCATCCACCACTTGAAGAATACAATCTCGTGGTGTAACAAAGAATGCTCCGATGTAAACACTCAAAGATCCGACGCGTTTTTGGCCCATCAGAAGAAAGATATATCTGGCTACTATATACGGTATCCTGAGCTTGACACCAAGTTTAAAAGCTTGATCCGAGCAAAGAAATGTGGATATTGGCGTCGATTTGTAAATAAGACGTCGAGAGAGAGCTCGATGAGCACGCTTTGTAACACAGCCCGAAGAATGCGAAACCGTATAAGGTCAACGAAAGCGAGGAGTCTTCAAGTCGGTGGATATTTGATTTTGCCTGTCCTGGAACAATAATGCACCTGCACCTGCATTCTTCAACAAGTTGAATTGGGTTCTATCTAATCCAATTCAACTTGTTGAAGAATCTACTCGGTGTGACGTCACACCTTGCGCAGCGTTATCTAATGTTCCGTCACGAGTCTCGTGATGAAAGTATATTTTTGTTCCCAAAAGGGCACAGCCTTCCGCTTTGGCTTAGTCAGCCGAAACATTTGGAGGACCGCTCTGTCAACATACCATATATCAAGAGATTATGCAATAGGTGGCAAAGAACTTCGCGCAGCCTTCTGCTGTGCCACAGTCACGTGAACTCAAACAGAATAAACATTTTGTAAAAAAAAAACAAGACAGAAATCGCCGGTTCAACGGTGTTGATACTCTCGCATGCGTTCTATCGTACATGCTGTACTAGATTAAGTTAAGAGCTTAGTAAGGTAAACAGAGAGTGGAGAAAGCCTCTCACTCTGAGTTACCTGTAGGGTATATTTTAGTAGTGTTGTACAAAAATAAAAGTAAGTTAGTCCGCTCTAGTCTTGTGTATAAATTCTGCGCCGAAAAAACCCGCAATTTGTGTTTTGATATTAACCAGCTGAACAGCTGTGAAGTGAGTGAGATCGTACATTGGAAGACACTTTTAAAGGCAGTTTAAGCTTGTGCAATTCATAAAAAAAGAAGAGAAAAAAATTAACCTATCATAATTGTTGACCTAAACCTAGCAGTGAAGAAGACAAAACCCGTCCGGATGCTGGAAATGAAATTTTTTCAAAAAAAATATATATATCGTGGTAAGGAGGTGCCAAAGTTACGTAGTGGAAATTTTAGGTGAAATGTCGATGATGATGGCCGGCTCTGTACCAAGGATACTCGGGTGAGTGAGCCTTTTCCTTTTTTCCTTATTGACACCCACACAGTACACAAAAAATTAAATTTACAACTAATACAAATGAAAGTACATAACGGTTTCTAGCACATCAAGTGGAGAACATATACAATTTCACACCGGGAAAAATCGCATTAAGTGATGTAAACTTAAAACTTCGAACATAAATATGCATGCAAATTAACAAAATATTCATTTACATTACATGTGAATATAATGCCACACGGAATATTACATGGTTTCCAATGCTCCATTTATGTGCATTAATACATATGTATTTTTTTTTACTGTGCAGCATATTGCAAGAGCTAAATAGAGGTTTTTTTTTAAAATTGGGTGTAATTTCCTACAGAAGCATATAGTAAGAAAAGTTCAAGTTTTAATAATATTGCAAATAATTTTCAAACAAGATCATGGTACGTTAGAAGGATGACTCCCCGTTAAGCATACAAACGCGAGGCATACGGACGCGAGGCATACGGACGCGAGGCATAGTACGCTAGGCATAATGGACGGCAGGCATATGGTAATGGACGGCAGGCATATGGTTCATAGTCGAAAGGCCAGTTTGTATGACAATTAATTATCGCCGCTGCTGCGCGGATGATTTTATTTCTCAAACGGCAAGCAATAAAGCACTCGGCACGACAAAGTGCACTCAAGCGATTTTCGTTCACTTGCCCAACGTGATAATTGCAGCGGCAAATCGGGGGGCAAACTAACTGAGTGAGAGAGACACGCGCTACTATCAGTATTCAAATACGTGAGGGTCTTGTTTTTGTTTTTTTCTCTGTTTAGCGTTACAGCACTCACCAAGTCGGGGGGCACTCACGGGTATCAACAATACTCAACGACTTTTGTTTGTCAAGATTGCGGTTTCAAAGTCAAGGTGACGTAAGGGAGTAAGAAGTTACAATATTATTTCATAGTTGAGCACCTTAAGCCATCTGATGTAAACAGTTGCGATCTTGAATTAGTTGTAATATTATTTCAATTACATTGAAAAAAAAATGACTATTTTAGCTCAGACATGTCGAGGATAAAATATTATTAGAATAATTGTTTAATCAATTATCTGAGATAAACGTTGCAGTTTCGGCACCAAATGGTTCGTACCTTGGTGTCCAGCTTCTCTGTTAGCGCGACAGAAAAAATAGATTCGGTCACGCTACGGTATCTCATATGGTTAACAGAAGCGATAGTGATACCTAGGAGAAACAGAAAGAAGATCACATAATCCTTTACAGTCGTCTTTACCCTAGTAACAATATTGGGTTTATCAAAGTTTTATAGCGCTCAATTCAGCCAAAACAGCGCTATAAAACTTTGGTAAAACCAGTTTTGTTACTTGGGTATAGATGGATAATTTTACAGTGCTATTAATTTATATAATACCTTAAAGCAATATAAAATCTTTATTATTTAGAAACAGCTCAAAAATAATTTAAAATTATTCGAAAGAACTTTGGGATTTTTTTTATCGGAGAGAGAAATATTTATTGTCAAATGGAGTACACGTTTTCAAAAACAGATGCCATGCAATGCATCCCAAAATTTGAAGGGTCGGTTGACGAACTAGAAGCGTTCATTTACCACATTGAGCATTTTGCTCGGGAGATACCAAAAGGAGTTTCACATGCTCCACTGGTTTATATTGTTCTATTAAAACTAAAAGGCAGAGCTGCCGCCGTAACACATAGAATTAATGCAAACGCTTGGCCACAGGTTAAGCAGAATTTATTGGAAGAATTTGGGGAAAATATACGCATTGAGGTGGTTATTAGTCAGGTAGAAACATTGAGACAGGAAGCAAAAGAGACCTTTCCTGATTATAAAAAGAGGATATTTAAAATTAAGGAGCAAATCGACTCCTACGAAATTAATTGTTCGAAGTCATGCATGATAGTCAGTCTTCGATTACATTTTATAGCAGGTTTGACCGCACCGCACTGAAAGAAGCTGCTCAAGGGAAACGAGCATTGAAGTTAGAAGAGTTGCTAGATAACTTAGAGGATTACTACCATGAGCGTAATCATATCTCGGAAATAAAGAATAGAATACAGGGCCTAGAATTGGTCGAAAAACAGCGCGATGCGCTTAGACAATATGATAATAGCAGAAATATTTTCACAATTAATTACAAAGATGCTGATTATAGCAACAGCCGTCTCGAAAGAAATAAATATTATAATCGCGATTCAAACACAGTTATCGCACCGCGCGTTCATATCGGCGTAGTCAATGGGACTACGTCCAAGGTTGGAAGAATATTTATTATGGTCAAAATGGACTAACTGATAGGAGGTACAGGAATTCGTATACCCCGATGCCTCAGAAAATGGTTATGGTTGGTAGCCAAAATTAATTAAAGAAGTATTAATTTTTCAAAAGGAAGGTATGATGAATCCTGTTGCGCAGTAGTATTTCAACGATGATCTAGTAGAGATTTGCGAGGATGTTGACTGGCGGAAATATACAACAACGTAGAAATATCAGATTAGGAGTCCGCGTGCATTCACATAAGAGATAACAGCGCTTGTGTGGCTAAGTCTATTACGATGACAGAGGGTACTTAATGTTAACCTTACGGGCTAGGCAGAATGTTCAATTTACGTTAAACCTGATCTTAGATACAGGTGCATGTGCGAATATAATTAATGCACGCATTGTAAACCTTTTGAATGTACCGGTAGATACACAAAATGTTACCACGTTGGATTTAATGGTCGGAGACTTCCTAATCCCGACACAATTTCATATATGAGAGAATTTGCCGAGCGATGCATTATTCGGAGCAGAATTTTTAAAGAAGCACTCGCTTCAAACAGGAAATGATTTTGATTATATAGTGTTTAAAAAACACGGAAACAGAAGGCCGGACGAATTAAGTCCGTGGAGCATGCCCAAAGAGGAAGCCCTCAGTCGGCATGTTTATGTAGCAGCCAGAAATAGAGTCGTGGGGCAGAACCAACTACGAGATAATATTTTTCCATAGCCTACTTGGAACCTAGAGAAGGTTCCAACATAGAGGGGAAAGTGCCCCGTACGTATGAGGTGCCGAAGGACACATCTCATGACAAGGAAATAATGATAATGACCGAGTTAGATCTTAACTCGAGGCTTGATTATGACCTATTAGAGCATAAACTTAACACAACACCACCATAAACAACAGAGTCAAAAGGAAATGCAAGAATTGAAAAACTACGGCAAGTGCTGAATTTGACTTGCCTGATAGGGAATTCAGGATAGTGAAGAATATGGTTGAAACCTATGCAGATATTTTCTTTTTCGAAGGTGACAGGTTAACTACAACTGACTCCGCCGTACACACGATAGAAACTTCATCGGAGGTGCCTATCAATAAACGGCGATTTAGATTTCCGGAGCCCACAAAACGGTACATTAATAAAGAAATCGATGAAATGAGGGCGCAGGGTATAATAAGACCTAGCACTAGTCCCTGGAATGCACCGGTGTTATGTGTACCAAAGATACCGGATGCTGACGGTAATAAGAGATACCGAATTGTGGTAGACTTCAGGTAATTGAACGAAGTTACCAAGCCGTTTGTATACCCAATACCTCTTATAAATGAGATATTGGATTATGTTGGAGGATCCCGATCGACCGCCGAGATGCGGCTAAAACAGCGTTTTCCACTCCAAAAGGCCACTTCGAATTTACAAGAATGCCGATGGGGTTAAAGAACAGTCCCTCAACATTCCAAAAACTTATGAATACTGTTCTTTTTGAGATAGGGGACGTGAAAGCATTTGTCTACCTCGATGATATTATAGTTTTCGGAAACACTATCACCGACCATAATGATAGCTTGCGAAAAGTATTACAAGCTTTGCGTAAACATAACTTAAAAATAGAACCGCCTAAGTGTCAGTTTTTGAAAAGGAGTAATTGGGTCATGTCGTTAATTAAGAAGGCATAAAACCCATCAATGCAAATATTAAGGCCATTCAGAGCCTTAAACCACCCACAAACGTGAAAGGTATAAGATCGTTTTTGGGAACAGTAAATTTTAAAAGAAATTTATCCGTAACATTGCAGACAACCGCAAGCCGCTGAATGATTCGTTCGAATTCCTTAGAAACGCGCTAATTACAGAGCCAGTTTTAGTCCGGCCATATTACCTACACACTTTTGTTTTTACGACAGACGCTAGCAATTATGCTATTGGGGCCGTCCTGTTCAACGAAAAATCCATGCACCGGCCGATCCCCTTCGCTAGTCGTGCACTTGTATTATAGAAAAGGAAGTATTGGCAATTGTATGGGCCGTGGAATACTTCAAACATTACATTTTCGGCCAGAGGTTCATTGTGTATTTGGATTTTGAGACTTAAAGAGACATCTCCAACGCTGACAAGACTAAAACTAAAACTGCAGGGTTTGAAATGCAGCATCAGATATAAACAAGGAAGCGAGAATGTAGTTGCAGATTTTTTGTCACGTTTGGGGCAAGAATGTCAGGGGCAAGAAAGTTCACCCCACAGGCAGATAGCCATGATTACGCGCCAGCAGAAACATCTGCTAGAGCAGCAGAAGAACGCTTCAGATGAATTAAACGGCACATTACAAGATTTGAGTGCCATAGACATTGCGGACATCGCTGAGGACGAGGATGAGCAACAACTCGTCAACATTTCATATGATGACTTTTCACAGGCATTATCAAATGACCTGATACCAAGCGAGACGGTGGAAGTCTCGAAGAGAATATTGGACAAGAGAAATATCGAAGCTCGTCTTGTCATTTTCAATAGTCGGACGGCGTACAGAGATTTTCAGACACTGTATCAGCTGTCACAAGGACTGAAAGATTACGTAGAGGATGGTGTACTCAAATTTAAAGACAAGAAGGTAGGCGGTTTCATAGTAGACGTTCGCTGCCGTCTACAATGAAACCGCCTGCGTTAATCTATTTCCGGAAATTTTTTTTCACAATTTTTAGATAGCTCCAATAAGAGCCCCGCGGCGGTAAAGGCAGTCGGGGCGATTCACCTAATATCATTCAAAAAAATCAAGCAGCAGGAAGTTCTGCAAATGATTCAGTTCCTAGTGGGTAAGCTGGAGAAACAAATAGTATTATACAATGCTAATAGCGAGCGTACAGTAAATGCACCAGATCAAGTGGAAACAATTTTAAGGGAATTTCACGATGCACCCTTAGGAGCGCGACGAATGCGCCATAGAATTGGCACACTTTTTACGTGGGCTACAATGAAACGTGATATCGAGAACTAAGTTCAGCAGTGTGATTACTGCCACAAGAACAAAATTGGAAGATCAAACAAGATACCGATGCAGATCACCACGACCGCAACGGAGCCATTTGAGAAATTATACATGGATATCGTGGTGTTACCTGAGTCCGATATGGCAAACCGTTATGGTCTAGTCATGCAGGATGACTTGACTAGATACCTAATTGTCGCTCCAATGGAGAATCAAGAAAGCCAGACGGTAGCCAAGACCTTCGTAGAAAATTATATTTGTAAATTTGGTGACCGTTGGAATTAGTCACAGACAACGGCGCAAATTTTGTGAGCTCACTGATGAAAGAAGTGCGCAAAATTTGAAAGATCAATAAAAATTACTACTAGCCCGTATCATCCACAGGCTATCTTGGTAGAGAGATCGAGCAGCGAGTTAAAAACGTATTTGAGACAATTTATTGGCGGAAAGCCGCACACGTGGGACGTATGTATTGAATACAATACATTAGTAAACTCGGTCACAGGATATACCCCGTTCAAATTATTGTACGGGCGGATAGCTCGAATCCCGACTTCGATCTATAAGGGGACGGAGTGGTAAAATGACATATGACGCATACACACATGAAATGAAGAAAATATTTTACGATTTACATGCAAACGCACAAACCAACCTGAAAAGGAGTAAAGAGAACCGCAAACAAATTTACGACAGATCATCTAATGATTACAAACCCATGTGGGGTGAACAAGTATTAGTGAAGGCCGAAGCGAAATGACCACAGTAATTAGAAACGGCAATCGTTTAGAAAAAGTTCATAATAACCGGCTTAAGCGTTATTATGACTGATTATATGAACTTAAACTATGCTTTCAAGGTTAACGGACAGAACATATTCATTGGAATACGATATTGGATGGCGTAAGTTATAATAGCAAGCACCTAAAGCTGTATGGAAAAGTAAGGAGGAAACAAAATATAGGCGTGAAGAAATTCGAAAAGTCGCCGAAAAAGATAAATGATTTTATTGACGGGAGTCAATAGGCAGAACCAAACGGAAAAAAGTATACTGGAGTAAAGGCGTGAAGAAATAGAAAAAGTCGTCGAAAATATCAAGAGCCTTTCAATGACAGGAATCAAAAGACGTGACAGGATTTAAAGAAGGAAATGGCGTGAAGAAATACGAAAAGTCAAATGGCGGTCAAATGGCATGACACAGTTGGAAAAAAAGAGTTAAAAAAAATGGAACAGCATTTTTTTTTTTTTTGTAAAATGGAAATGTTAACATGGGAAAATTATATAGTGAACTAAAGACCTCATGAAAACGAGATTTGATTAATTTAAAATTGCTAATGGCCCAATAAGAAATAGAAGAAGAAAATCGATTGATGATGTATTGGGAAATTTTGTGTGACGGAGATAACTTAAATGACGGAAAACAATAGAATTAGGAGAGATTTTGGACAAGAAGGCTAAACCTACCGGACAAGAAGACTGCTGACTTTAGGAGATTCAGACTATTCCCAAAATAATTGGCGGGAGTGCAAATTGAGTGAACGGAAAACAAGGGAATAACCGGCCCAGGATGATTGAGTGTGCGAGTTTTCGTTTATTTCCTAACCTTCTTATCTTTCCTAGAAAAAAAACCTAGAAAAAAAAAGTTAATAATGGGCCACAAGTTAAACTGATATTTTAATGAGGAAAGTAAAAGCCTAATACAGATAAATGGATTAATATGTGTCGAAATAATTTTTAATGTAAAACCAAAAAAAACATCAAATATCAAAGTTAGAGAATGCATGATGGAAAAATTAGTAAATAATGAACATTTGAAATGTTATATTTGTAAAATCGGATAAATCAAATACTAATGATGATGTACAACTTAGTAGGGGAAAAAACCCGAATTATGTCATCCGAACAAGAAGAAAAATACGGGCCTAGATTGTAAGTAGAAGCGTAGGGTAGTTAATAGAATGTAAGACGCCCGTACGCGAGTGAAGTAATTCTAAACAGCAAGTGGAAAAAGTAACAAAAAAAAAAAGAATTGATGAATTAATGGCAAAGAATAATGTGCCACTTTCTAGGTAGGGCAACTAGCATCTAAAAATTTACGAGCACGGGCCACGATCATCGAAGACGACCGAGGTGATTACAACGGATGCTGAGATGGGGCAAAACATGATGCCCAGTACAGCGCGAAAAGGAGAGTAGACAGTTGCGAGGGGAGTATAATGGCGGGTGTCTATGGTCGATGGAGGTAAAGCCAAACGATATTAAAAAGAGAAGACGAGCAGCATCCAGTTTTCGACCCCTGAAGAGGCCAGAGATGCAACAGAACTCAATCAATGGTCGAGCCAGAATCGAGACTTCAGCGTGAAGTCGAATACATCAAACTACATATTGAAGGGCGTAATTATTTGTTCCAAACATATATTACTCATTGAGAGTTAATGACTTTTACAAATAAAGATTCGAGGTCAAAGCCAAACAAGCAAAATGACACTATAAAATTTTTCTCTTGTTTTATCAACAATGTTCTTTCCACTCTGCGATTTGAAAGTGCGCGCACATATGTTAGCGGGTAATTGGACATCCAGCGCAGGCGGTTAAAGATGCTATACCAAGTGTCTGCATTATGCAATAGAGCCGGTGGCAATCGCAAATCTTAATATTATAAGCCAAACCAAATACAGCTGATCAAAGGGACACGGCAAACCCAACATTGAAGTTCCACAACAAACTCTGAACAATCAGATGAACTGCAGCCTTAATCAAAGTGCAATGGCAATCATTGAACTATAGTTAATAACTCGATGAAGCCTTAAAGATGAGTTCGCGAGGATGACACCACAACCAACCGATGAGAACCTCTACTGCCAGACACCCCCCTCCCATTTCAGAACCCCTGTAACCCGACGCTTGAATACGACAGCCCAGCAGCGGATATCTACTACCAGGCGAGCGAACGTTTTTCAAGAATAAATTCCATGTCTTTAAACACTTGTGGAGAAACGATATAAAGCACCATTGTAATTAACTTAATTGTATTCAATAACTTCTCCCTCATAGAAAGAGGAGGGCTGTCAAACCATTATGCACATATTTGTTACCTCTAAAAATATTCACCTGCCAAATTTGGTTCCATTCAGTTGGTTAGTTCTCAAGATGTGCAGAATTCAGTGTATCATTTGTATGGCACCCCTCCCTTCCAAAAGAAGGAGGGGTGCCAAAACATTATGGACATATTTTTTACCACTAAAAACATTTACCTGCAAAATTTGGTTCCATTTAGTTGATTAGTTCTCGAGATGTGCAGAAATTTGTGTTTCATTTGTATGGGACCCCTCCCTTCCAGAAGAAGGAGGGGTCTCAAACTATCATAGGAACCTTAATCGGCACAAAAAACCCCTACATACAAATTTTTACGTCGAGCGGTTGGGTAGTTTTCGAGCCTATATGGATCAGACAGACAGACAGACAGACAGACCGGACTGCATTTTTATATGTATAGATTACAACATCAATTTTTTAGAACCTTAAGAGTGAATATACATTTATGGGTTGAAGCTTTCATGTAAATCTATTTTTACAAATAATAAGTTTGAATGAGAAGGGCTGGGTCAGACCGCTAGGTGGATTAATTTAGGTTTTTTCATTAAAAAGTATTCTGACAGCAAAGCGTCTAACTACCGAGAGGATAGTACGGTATTTTTAATTCATTTGTTTTTCAACCGATTTCGAATGATTTAGCCGTTTTGTGAAGGGGAAAAATAGAGTTTTCAAAATATATACAGGTTTATACTAACTTCAATAAAATATGTTGAGTTATTCGAACGTAAATCTAATTTTTCAAACTTCTCAACGCAAATTTTCAACTTCCCTTGAAATTTGTCAGTTATTTTTGTAAGAAAAGTACTATAAGTACACTACCAGATTGCAACTATATTCAATTACGATATGAAATAGAAGCTTATTTTTGTAAATCGGCTGATAACTCGCTGAGTAAACATGTTTTTTAAGGAAATCAGAATTTTTGACTTTCATCGAACAATAATATTTGGGCTGTTTATTAAACGGTGCTACAAATGGAAGAAAATGCAACAACTTCTGATTGTGTAGATTGTAACAAATTAAAGAGCGTTTGAAGTACATTTTTATAAAGATGTGTGAAAAATTGTTCACCAATTCAAAAAAAAGCCTAAATTAATCCACCTAGCGGTCAGACCCAGCCTCTCTCATTCAAACTTTTATTTGTTTGAATAGATTTACATGAACGCTTCAATCTAATAAATGTATTTGTGTTAGTGCATTCAAGAGTGATAACACGTTCTTTTAACCGCGCTACAATTTGCCGACAACTGCGCGATAAAACGACTACAAAAGTTGTCAATTTTCAAACGTCACTATTGAACAAACTGAAACTTTTGGGACTATTGTGGATAGTGCATCTGATCGTAAACCGAGAAATTTCTAGTATCGGCGAAAAACGATTTCTGTTATGAGTGCACGTAACAAAAGAACAGCCATGGATGAATGCCTGGTCTGTAATTGTGATATTAAGTCCGACGAGAAAAGTCTTAAGTGTTTGTTCTGCAGCAACTCTTTACATATGAAGTGCTCTTGCATGTCTGAAGTAACCTACAAAAAAGTGCAAAAAACAAACTGCTACTACTGCTCACCACAATGTGAGGCAACACACTCAAACAATAAAGCAATGGATGAACTCCTCTCGTCGGTGAAAGCTTTGCAAATAACTGTCAATAAAATTGATGAGAAGTGTGAGGCTAATATGGAAAACCTAAAGAAAACTGATTCGATGATAACAAAATTTGGTGCATCACTGAATGCGCTCACTACCGCACAAACCGAAATGCAGAAGTCCGTACAAGAAGTTAAAGATTCGCAAGATTTTATTGCCGCGCAATATGATGATATCAAGTCGTGCTTCGAGAAACTGAAAGAAGATTGTGTTGTAGTTACCACTAAGATGGGTGAACACGAAAGCCAACTCGGTTCGCTTAATTCATCAGTGAGAGATATTCAGAAAAGATTGCAAATAGCCGAGCAAGCTGCGTTGAAGAACGAGTAAATAATCAACGGCGTGCCCAAATCTCTGGCTCAGAGTGAGAACATCATCGTTACAAAGGTTGCTGCCGCTGTGGGGGTACAACTCTATACAACTGATATTGAGAGAACGAAGCGTTTAAAAAACGGAATGATCCATGTCGAATTCCACAACGGAAAAGTTCGCAATGATATTCTCAAAGCACGTAAAGGAAAATCTCTTTTTCTGGATGAGATTGGGCTCGACAATACTACTGCTACAGATGAGGGATCAAGCCGATCGTCTCCTAACAACAAAAATCATCACACACAAGTCTACGTTAATGAGAATCTCACAAGAGATACCAGAGTTATTTTCCGTGCGGCCAAATCTCTTCGTTCATCGCACAACTATAAATACGTCTGGTGCAACAAGGGAATTGTCTACTGTAAACAGGATGATTCTGCAAATGTACACATTATTGAGACTATGGAGGATATCAACAAGCTACGCTCTCCGAGAAAGTCGTAGGATCTACTACTCGCTGCTGCTGTTGTTGTTGATCTGGTTCTGGTGTTGCTGTTTGTCTTGTTATTAGATACAAACTTGTTATTAGATACAAACCATACAATGAAATTTTCACCGACACATCTTTGAATATCCTTTCGCTTAATATCAATTCTATATGAAACAAAATTAATGATCTGAAATGGTACATTTCAAACTATCGTTCGACTATTCACGTAATATGTATAACTGAAATACGAGTGAGCCCTGAAGAACTGCATTTATGTCAACTGAATGATTATGTAGAAGTATGCTGTCCGAGATCTTCGCGACCTGGAGGTGAAGCATGTATTTTTATCCACCGCACGTTAGTGTTCGAAACGTTGATGAATAAAGAGTTTCTTGAGGGTAGTTCAGTCATAATTGAGTTACGATGTCCAAAGGTAAAAATCGGTGTCGTTTACCGACCACCGCATGCAAACTTGGCTGAAAGTATAAGCTACATTGACAAACTGTTGGAAAACAATAACAAAATGCTATGTGTAGGGGACTTCAATATTAATTTACTAAGCTCTGATTCTACTAGATATCATTCTACGGTCACTTCAAATGGCTTCTCGTTTCTAAATAGTTTAGATAGTCCAGTTTAGTCCAGTTTTACCCACGGTACCGGTATGTTAGGGTCGATAATCGATCATGGAATAACAGATATGACTGATTATGAATATGCATTAGGTTTACATGATATTAGTTTTTCCGATCATAGAGCAATGCTGATAAGTTTAAAGTGCCCGAACATCAATAGAGAAGGTTCTACTGTAGAAGTAACTAAATTTGATCTAGTGCAAGCATCCTCAGATTTCAATCGTCTGATTCAGTACGCAACAAATTTGAATGAATTCTGCACTCTAACGTCAAATGTCATTAGAAACAACACACGAATAGTTAGACGCCAGCAAAAATCCTCTCGTAGAACTCCATGGATTGACGATTATGTTTTAAACCAAATCAATATTAGAGAGCGGCTTTTTAAACGAACATTGGAATGGCCAAATAATGCTTACATTAAACTTAACTATTGTAGGCAGAGAAACTACGTTACAAAACTAATAAGGCAAAGGCAAAAACAGTACTATAGGGTACTGATTGAGAATAACCGCCATAACATTCGAAAAGTATGGAGCATCATGAACGAAATCGTATATCTTAAGCAACCCTTACACAATAGAAAAAGTATAACGGAAATTGTTGTTCAAAATAGAGTAGTGACGGATATAACTAGAATATGCAATGAATTCAATGAATATTTTGTCACGCCCATATATAAAACAGGCATAAAATCTAAAGTTGAAAATTATAGACCAATCTCAATCTTATCGAACTTGTCAAAGCCATTAGAAAAATTAATACACACTAGGTTATACAATTTTTTTGCCGAAAGTAATGTAATTAGTGATAGACAGTTTGGATTTAAACCACGTTCAAATACCACAAGTGCTGTAGTTAGTCTAATTGACCAGATTCAAACCAATATAGATCGAAGGAAAGTATGCTCAGCGATCTTTGTAGACATATCTAAAGCTTTCGACTGTGTTCCACACAAAATGCTTCTCTCAAAACTTTTCAGATACGGTATCAGAGGAAATGCCTATAATTCGATAAAAACATTTCTAGAGAATAGAGATCAAATAGTTCAATTGAGTGGCCACAGTAGCCTTGAACAAAAAATTTGTCATGGGGTGCCTCAAGGTTCAACTTTAGGACCTCTTCTGTTCATTATCTTCGTTAATGACATTTTTGGGCTGCCTTTAAAAGGGACTCTCAAAATGTTCGCAGATGATTCTGTACTTGTATATAATGCCGAAAGTATTGGACAATTATTTTTCGACATGCAACACGATCTAAACTTTATAAATAATTGGTTTTTCAACAACGGTTTAACCATAAATGCAGCAAAATCGAAGTATATGATCTGCTCTAGTACGAAACGATTCAGTGCTATAAATATTGAACTTTTCTTGGGAAGGAACCAATAAGAAAGAGTACACGTTCATTGCTACCTAGGATTATTGATGCAACAAAACTTAAAATGGAACAAACATATCGATAGCATACACTCAAAAATAGTTAAATTTTTAGGCATGTTGAGAAGAACAAGTTACATGTTGCCTTCAAAAGAAAGGAAATGTTTATATTATGCACATGTTCACTCCCAAGTCACATACATGAATATTATTTGGCAGAATGCTCCAGCTTATGTAATCAACAAATTAGTAGTAACCTTGAACAAATTCATGCGAGTTATATTCTGGGAACAGTACAACCATCCTGAAACAAGAACAAACGATCTCTATCCTACTAATAACATGCTCAATTTCGATCAAATCAAGTTGTACGAATCGGTTTTGTTCGTCTACAAAATTAAAAATAACCTAATTAAAAATAACTTGAGTTTACGAAGCAATCGTGATTTTAATAATTACGAGACACGTTCAGTGGATAGCTTACGCACACAGGCACCGAGAACAAATTATGTTCGATTAGGATGCATGTATAGTGCAATAGTTAACTATAACAATATACCAGCAAGCATTTCGAATATAGTTCCACTTCATAGGTTCAAAAAAGCTTTAAAAACCTATATTCTAAATTTATAATTCAAATTTAGAAAACCGTCTTGAATGCAATCTTTCATAATTGAAAAACCTCAATATCAGTCCTTAAGTGACTGCCTGAGGTTTGATGCATAAAATAATAAATGCATACGATTAGGGGAACAGTATATAAAGAAACACAAATAAATACACAAGAAGCACAAAAAATATTATTGTTAACTAGACTAAGGAAACCATTGTAATGTATTGATTAAGGGATTTTTACGCCTGAGATGGAAATATGGCTAAAATACATTAACTTTTTCCACCTTGGCTTTTCCCCTTCCCGAAGGAAAATGAGAATAAATAAATAAAAATAAATATTCACTCTTTAGGTTCTAAAATATTGATGTTGTAATCTATACATATAAAAATGCAGTCCGGTCTGTCTGATCCATATAGGCTTGAAAACTTCCGAACCGATCGACGTGAAAATTTATATGTAGGGGTTTTGGTGCCGATAAAGGTTCCTATGATAGTTCGAGACCCCTCCCTCTTCTGGAAGAGAGGGGTCCCATACAATATAAACATAAATTTCTGCTCAACTCAAGAACAAACCAAGCAAATGAAACCGAATTTGGCATGTGGATGTTTTTAAATGTTTTTTTCTGGAAGAGGAAATGAAACATAAATTTCTGCACATCTCGAGAGCTAACCAACTAAATGGAACCATATTTGGCAGGTGAATGCTTTTAGTAGAAACAAATTAGTTCCATAGGTCAACATTTTGAATTGTAAGATGGCAATTTCCGGTTTCTGGAAAACGGGCTGAAATGGATGAGTATCTCCGGAACCAGAAAGATGGACTAAAAATTGATCACAGACACAATCTTGCATTTTGAGATGGTGACTTCCGGTGTCTGACAAACAGCCGTAAATGACCAAATACCATTGAAAATGAATGTTTTCGGAACCAGAATTATGCCCAGATGACTGAAATCGATGTCACAGGCAATTATGAAGTCCAAAATGACGACTTTTGGTTTTTGAAAAACAACCCAAAGTGACCAAATACCAGCCAATATGAGTATCTCCGGAGCCAGAATGTTACAAGAAGCTAAAAATTGACCTCAGACACCATTATGAATTGCAGGATGGCAACTTCTGGTTTCTGGAAAACAGCCAAAGATGGCCGATTCACGTCTAACATGAGTATCTCCGGATCTAGAATGATACACAGCAGCCGACTTCCGGTTCCTGGCAAACAGCCGCAAATGATCGAATAACACCCTATTTGAATGTTTCTTCAACCAGAATGACGGTCAGAGGCCAAAAATTATCTTAAATACCGAATACGGCGACTTCCGGTTTGTGAAAAACAGCCTAGAATAACCAAATACCATCCAATATGAGTATCCCTGGAACCAGAATGATGCAATGAGCTAACAATTGACCTCAGGCACCATTTTGAATTGCTAAATGGCAACTTCTAGGAAATAGTCGAAAATGACCGAATAATGCTCAATATGGATATTACCGCAATCGAGATGATGCATAGAAACCAAACATTGACCCTGGACACCGTTTTGAATTTAAAGACGACCACTTTTAGTTTCTGGAAAAGAACCAAAATAACTAAATACCTTCCAATATGGGTATTTCCGGTGTTAGATTGATGCCAGAAAATCTGCTGAAAATGAGCGAATACCACCTAATATGAATATACACTAAGGTCGCTTTTTACACGTTTTTTTACGCGGGATTTTTCTACGCGGCTTTTTTACGCGGATTCCGGAATTCACGCGGTTTTTTTACGCGGATTCCGGAATTTACGCGGTTTTTTTCACGCGGATTCCGGAATTTACGCGGTATTTTTTTTTTGCCCGGATCTCGGTTTCCCTTCACTCGGAATGCAAAATTTACGATGGTTTTTTTTCGCGGATTCCGGAATTTACGCGGTTTTTTTTTACACGGAATCCGAATTTGCGCGGTTTTTTTACGCGGAGCTCGGAATTTACGCGGTTATTTTTACGCGGATTCCGGAATTTACGCGGTTTTTTCACGTGGATTCCGAAATTTACGCGGCTTTTTTTACGCGGATTCCGGAATATACGCGTTTTTTTTTCACGCGGATTCCGGAGTTTACGCGGTATTGCTTTTATTGCCCGAATTTCGATTTCCCTTCACTTGGAATGCAAAATTTACGATGGTTTTTTTTTCGCGGATTCCGGAATTTACGCGTTTTTTTTTACGCGGATTCCGGAATTCACGCGTTTTCTTTACGTGGATTCCGGAATTCACGCAGTTTTTTTTACGCGGACTCCGGAATTTACGCGTTTTTTCACGCATTTTTTTTTACGCGGCACGTATCCCCCGCGTAAAAAGCGACTTTAGTGTATTCAGAATTAAGGCGATGTACAGAAGCCAAAAGTCGAGGATGCTGTTATTTCGATACAACCAATCATTTCAAACGATTTGTTATTTGACTTTGATCAAATCCTATGGCCGATTCGTCGTGCATTTGCAGATTTGAAACACATCGCAAGGAATCAATGAATTTGGAAAGTTCAAATAGTACGACACCACATTGAAATTATGTTGAGGCCATATATATCGATCAAAGCAGGTATAGTTTTCAATGGTCTTTTCTTCTTTTCTTTTCATGACTTTTGAGCCACATATCAAATTGTTATGAAGTTTATTATTTGTAAATTTGAGAGATGACTCGTTCGTATGACACTAGTTATGTTCAAATAAGTCATGTTAGCTTTGAGATAATAAACTTTCGGTGTTTTATTAACAATTCAATACATAACGGTTGCTTAAGTTCGATAATAATCAAATGAAATGGGAACGTATAGGGCGGCCAAACTTTGGAACCACGTGTTCAATCATAGTTCATCAGTTAACCTATAACTATCCCGCTCATCTGATAATAATATTGATCAAATCGGTTGTGTAGTTTCTGAGATAATGACGTTTCGTGATATTCACAAGTCGGCACATTACAGACGATGTTACAGTTCGATTACAGTAAAATTAAATAGGGTGTTATGAGGCAGCTGAACCTTTCATTTGACACTAATTTAGTGAAAATCGGTTCAGCCATCTCTGAGAAAAATGAGTGTGCTTAAGAAGCCTTGTGAATATTTTTCTTTCCATAGCTAGATGTCACACTTTCGAACATAACAGGCAAAGTAATAGTCCGATTGTAAAAAAATCAATAGGGCCTTATGGGGCAACTAGACCTTCCATTTGACACTGATTTTATGAAAATCGGTCCAGCCATCTCTGAGAAACATGAGTGAGATTAAATAGTCTCAAGAACACGTTTCTTTCCATAACTTTTGAACCACAAATTCAATCTTTATGAAATTTAAAAGCTAGGGGTATTTTAGGAAGCCCGTTCATTTGAAACCAATTCTGTTCAAATTGGTTGTGTAGTTTTTGAGATAATGTTTCATGATTTTTACATTTTTAAACATAACCTCTAATCTAAAAATCCGATTACAATGAAATTTATTAGGATCTTATGAGGCAACAAGATCTTTTATTTGCAATAAATTTCATGAAAATCGGTCCAGCTATCTCTGTGAAAAGTGAGTGAGAATAAAAATCTGCACGTACACACACACACACACACACACACACATACAGAAAATGCTCAGCTCGTCGAGCTGAGTTTAGTGATATATGCCATTCGGCCCTTTGGAGCACTTTTTTACTTTCGGTTTTGCAAGTGATTGCTATACCTTTCTAGGAGAAAGGCAAAAACAATATATTTCAATTTTTTTAAAACTGCTCATTACACGTACACGTAAGTGAAATCTATAGATTTATGTATACATTTTGAAAACCCTATTTTTCGCCTTTGGGAACATTCATAAATGACGTATCATTCGGGCGGGAAGGGGGGATTCGCAGTTTTTGGATGAAATGTGACGGGGCGAAGAGAGGGGGGGTCAAGCCAAGCTACGTAGCAAATATGAAACTAAGAAAACTGCTAAGATGGGGGGGTCAAAAAAAGCTACGTCATTTATGGATTTTCCCTTTCCAAAGCGATCTATATATACATAATTAGTGGAAAAATTACAGAGTTGAAAATAAACATGTGATCCACGGTCCATAGGCGGAGTTTTGACAATATTTTCAAATTTTAGGGGTATTTGAAAAACTTGAAGTTTGGGCGTAAGTAACACACGACTAGAGCTACAACCTGCACTTATTCACATCAGAAGTGCTTGCATTTTTTCCATTTATAGCACCGTAAAATAAACAGTTCAAAGATTATTGTTCGATGAGAGTGAAAAATTTTGGTTTTCTTAAAAACATATAACTCATTTGCGTGGAGAAGTTTAAAAACTACAAGGTATACAGCCCTAGGGTTGTATGGGTAATGGTGACGTAAGTCTTTACAACATAAATTCGTTTGTTCAGTGATTTACGTATTTGTATTCTAACCCTCCCTTCACTTTGTCAGAAATATATTTAATTACACTCGAATGAACCTGTAAATAAGTGGTGATGTGCCTGAAGCGTTTTTTGTGTGCAAACAACATTTAACAATAACAAAGAAGTTTGAAGCTTAAAGTAAGTTTAAAAAGATTCAGACTCTGTTATTTTTGCCTTTCTCCTAGAAAGGTATAGCAATCACTTGCAAAACCGAAAGTATAAAAGTGCTCCAAAGGGCCGAATGGCATATTTCACTCGACTCAGCTCGACGAGCTGTACATTTTCTGTATGTGTGTGTGTGTGTGTGTGTGTGTGTGTGTGTGTGTGTGTGTGAATGTGTGTGTGTGTGTGTGAAGATTTTTATTCTCACTCACTTTTCTCAGAGATGGCTGGACCGATTCTCATGAAGTTAATTGCAAATGAAAGATCTTGTTGCCCCATAAGACCCTATCGAATTTCATTGTAATAGGATTTTTAGTTTAGAGGTTATGTTTAAAAATGTGAAAATCATGAAACATCAATATCTCAGAAACTACACAACCGATTTGAACAAAATTGGTTTCAAATGAACGGGCTACCTAAAACCCTTAAGTTTTGAATTTCATAAAGATTGAATTTGTGGTTCAAAAGTTATGAAAAGAAACGTGTTCTGAAGACTGTTTATTCTCACTCATGTTTCTCAGAGATGGCTGTACCGATTTTCATAAAATCAGTGTCAAATGGAAGGTCTAGTTGCCCCATAAGACCCTATTGATTTTTCTGCAGTCGGACTATAACTTTGCCTGTTATGTTTAAAAATGTGAAATCCAGCTATGCAAAGGAACATATTCCGAAGACTACTTGGACTCACTCACTTTTCTCAGAGATGGCCGACCCGATTTCCACAAAATTAGTGTCAAATGAATTGTCTAGCTGCCTCAGAAGACCCTATTGAATTTTACTGTAATCGAACTGTAACTTTATTTGTAATGTGCCGACTTGTGAAAATCACGAAACTTCATTATCTCAGAAACTTCACAACCGATTTGATTATTTCTATCAGATGAGCGGGCTAGTTAAGGGTTAACTGATGAATTATGATTGAACACGTGGTTTCAAAGTTTGGCTGCCCTACACGTTCCCATCTCATTTGATTATAATCGAACTTAAGCAACCGTTATGTATTAAATTGTTAATAAATAATGAAAGTCTATTATCTCAAAGATTACATGACTTATTTGAACATAACTAGTGTCATACGAACGAGTCATCCCTCAAACTTACAAATAACAAACTTCATAACAATTTGATATGTGGCTCAAAAGTTATGGAAAGAAGAGAAATTCAAAGACTATTTAAAACTATACCTGCTTTGATCGATATATGTGGCCTCAACATAATTTAAATGTGGTGTCGTACTATTTGAACGTTCCAAGTTCATTGATTCCTTGCGGTTTGTTTGAAGTCTGCAAATGCACGACGAATCGGCCATAGGATATAATCGAAGTCAAATAACAAATTGTTTGAAATGATTGGTTTAATCGAAATGACAACATCCTCGTCTTTCGGCTTCTGTACATCGCCTTAATTCTGAATATATTCATATTGGGTGGTATTCTGTCATTATCAGCAGACTTTCTGGCATCGATCTGACACCGGAAATACCCATATTGGGAGGTATTTTTTGTTGTTTTCCAGAAACTGAAAGTGGTCGTCTTCAAATTCAAAATAGTGTCCAGGGTCAATGTTTGGTTTCTATGCATCATCACGCTTACGGAAATATCCATATTGAGTATTATTCGGTCATTTCCGACTGTTGCCTATAAGTTGCCATTTAGCAATTCAAAATGGTGCCTGAGGTCAATTGTTAGCTCCTGGCATCATTCTGGTTCCAGAGATACTCATATTCGATAGTATTTGTTTATTTTAGGCTGTTTTTCACAAACCGGTAGTCGCCATCTTGGATTTTAAAATGGTATTTAGGATACTTGAAGAAAAACTCATATTGGGTGGTATTTGGTCATTTTCTGCTGTTTTCAGAATCCGGAAGTCGCCATCTTAGAATTTAAAATGCTATCTGTGGTCGATTTTAGCTCCTGTGTATTATTCTAGATCCGGATGTTTTTATATTGGGTGGAAATCGGCCATTTTCGACTGTTTTCCAGAAACCGGAAGTTGCCATCCTACAATCCAAAATGTTGTCTGCGGTCGATTATGGAACATATTTGTTACCACTAAAAACATTCACCTGCCAATATGGTTCCATTCAATTCGCAAGATGTGCAAAAATTTGTGAAGAAACATGTACTTTCAGAAGAGGGAGGGGCGTCAAACCATTATATTTGTTACCTCTAAAAACATTCACATACCAAATTTGGTTGTATTTTCTTGATTGGTTCTTGAGCTGTGCGAAATTTGTGTTTCATTTTCATGGGATCCCTCCTTTATAGAAGAGGGAGTCGGGTTTCAAACCATTATGTACATATTTGTTACCACTAAAAACATTTACCTGCCAAATTTTGTTCCATTTTGTTGATTAGTTCTCGAGATGTGCACAAATTTGTGTTTCATCCAACTAATGGACATATTAGTTACCCCTTAAAACATCCACATGCCAAATTCGGTTTCAGTTGCTTGGTCTGTTCTTGAGTTGTGCAGAAATTTATGTTTCATTTGTATGGGACCCCTCCCTTCCAGAAGAGGGAGCGGTCTCAAACTATCATTTTCACGTCGATCGGTTTGGTAGTTTTCGAGCCTATATGGATCAGACAGACAGACAGACTTGACTGCATTTTTATATGTAAAGATTACAACATCAATATTTTAGAACCTAAAGAGTGAACAACATTTATTGGATTGAAACGTTCATGTAAATCTATTTTTACAAATAAAAAATTGAATGAGAAAGGCTGGGTCTGATCGCTAGGTGGATTAATTTAGGTTTTTTTATATTGATACAGAGAATATCACAGGGAATGGTTGGTGTCTATTCATGTCGTCTGTGCAAGGAATGCTCGCATGCGATTGTTTCATTGTTCGCGTAAATTTGTCCGTGACACTTTTTATCAATTTTTTACCGCTTTGCAATGAAAAAATAATGATCACTAGCATACCACAAAATTGTTCAACATTTTATCTATCCACCCACATATTGGTTATTGTTATCAATCACGTGGTTATGCTGTTATTATCGTTTGAAATCTTACGCAACATTTGCAAGTTTCATTTCTAATTTTACAGAATGCACCAGGGTTGATATTTGTTGACACTCTTGAGTGAAAGTGAAAAAAAATCATCCATAAACGTTATTTTTTTACAATCCTTTCAGAGTTCTCTCTTCCCGCTTTTTGCATGGAAGTGAACTGTCAAAACACCTCATGATATTTCATGCGATGAAATCAAGACAACAAAATCAGTTTATCAGTTAACGAAGATTGTCAAGGCATCGGTCAGTGTCAGTGAAAAAGTGTTTCGGTGAGGTTCATTTTGGTTGAGTGGACTGTTTGTTTTTCTTTTTCGCTTTGAAGTGAAGATCATTTGGTTGGATGTGTCGTCAAATTTTATTCCGTAACCGTGAACGATGCGCGCGATCTATTTCATCTGAGTATAACAGCACGTTACTAGGACGAAAATCTAGTGTATCTGAAAGAGTGCTGCGATCATTGGAAGTGAAAATTGAAAATGATTGGCTGTAATTTTCGAAGAATTTTGCTGGGGAAAATTACTTTTATCAGCACTGATACCAGTATAGATAATAAAGACGTAGTCCCACGTCAAAAAAGAGATTTACGCTCGAATAACTCACATATTTTAATGAAGTTAGTACAAACCTGTATATATTTTGAAAACTCTATTTTTCACCTTTCCAAAACGGCTTAAACATTCAAAATCGGTTGAAAAACAAATGAGTTAGAAATAATTTTCATGCGCTGAGATCAAAATACCGGCATTTTGACCATAACTTCAAATTTTAGGGGTGTTTGGAAAATTTCTAGTATGAGCGAAAGTTGCACTCGACTAACTCACAACTTTCACTGTGTCACTTCAAAAGTTCTTGCTTTTTTATTTTTAGTTGTAGCACCGTACCTACTATCCTCTCGGTAGTTAGACGCTTTTCTGTCAGAATACTTTTTCAAGAGAAAAAAAGTTGTTCGATAGCCCGCGATGGATGATTTTCCGGAGGGTCTCAAATGAAAGGTAAAAAGCTATATTTTCAAACTGTGAAGATTTTGGCGATGCCCATATTTTTAAAATAAAGTTGTTTTTTTTTACACGCCGTGAAATGGCGTTTGCGTTTTTGGACATTAAGGGGGCTTTAAATTCTGTTTCTATTGGAATTCTTTCCGGCAAACTTCACCAACAAGGATTTTCTCCAATTTTAAACAATTTTTTGCACAATTTGTTGTCCAAGAAGCATATGCATTTCACGCATAAAGATATGGCAACTTTTCGCATCAGCTACATGGGCTTATGCTTAAACCCCCTTCTTCACAATTATTATGTGAATGACAGTGACGAATGTCTGGCTTTTTGATGTTCAACCAGTGTATTCTTCGTGAATATCGGCTTATTTTAAAGGGGGGGAATGCGTTAGTAGCTTAAGTATTTATGATAAATATTAGTAAGTAATGAGTATGTGTGTCCAATCACAAATGGTGACTTCTCAACACTGTTAGAAATATTGTAATTTTAATTGTTAGGATTTGTTTGCTTTCGCAATTAGGGCTCATCGTTCGTAGGGATTTAAACCTACTTGTCTGGAAAGGGAAAGTAAACTTACAACTAACTTAATTGCTAATTTATTATTAATTCTATTTGACATAGCTTCTAATGGTTCAACACCAGTAAGTCTATGTCATTCGAGTGTACCAAACCAAGGAGGACGCTTCAAAATCATTATTTCAGAATATTATTCTGAAACCTTTGAAACGCTTTCTTCCTTGTTGAACAGCAACTTGACCAGATCGGTACAGCATAAAGCATTGCTGGTCTAAAATTTTGTTTGTAAATCAAAAGTTTTTTCTTTAAACAAAGTTTAGAATTCCTGTTAATGAGAAGATATAAACATCTCGTATATTTGATGCACTTGGCTAGTATACTCTCAATGTGCTCTTTGAAAATAAGTTTTTTTCGTAAATTAATCCCAAGTTCTTAACCTTGTCAGACCAATTTAAAATAACCCCATTCATCTTGACAACGTGATTATTGTGCATCCTGGAGGCAAATCATTAAGATCTGAAGTGAATATGTTGTACAGGACTGGACCCAAGACTAAACCTTGAGGCACACCTGCTCTGACAGGAAATCTATCAGATTTTGAATTCTGATAATCAACCTGCAGAGTTCGATAAGTAAGATAATTTTTCAAAATTTTGATTAGGAAAATTGAAAATTAAAAGTTTGCAATTTCGTAATCAAACCTTCATGCCAAACACTGTCGAATGCTTTTTCTATGTCTAAAAGAGCAGCTCCAGTGAAATAACCTTCAGATTTATTAGCTCGTATCATATTAGTAACTCTGAGCAATTGATAAGTACTGGAATGCCCATGGCGAAATCCAAACAGTTCATTTGCAAAAATTGAATTTTCGTTGATGTGTGACATCATTCTGTTAAGAATAATTTTCTCAAACAGCTTACTTATTGAAGAAAGCAAACTGATTGGTCGATAACTTGAAACCGGATTCTTATCCGGTTTTAAAATTGGAGTAATTTTTGCATTTTCCATAATTTGGGAAAATTTGCAATTTTGAAGCAGCAATTGAAAATTTTTACTAAAAATTCCATTGTGCGCACAGGGAGATGTTTGATTAATATGTTGAAGATTCCATCGTCACCAGGTGCTTTCAGGTTTTTGAAATTTTCAATAATTGATTTAATCTCATTTAAGTTTGTTTCAATTATTTCTACAGGTAAAAAATTCTGGAAAGAAATTAAGTCAAATTGGCGTGTAACTTCATTTTCAATTGGACTCACAAAATTCAAATTTGAATTATGAACACTCTCAAACTGCTGAGTGAGTCTTTGAGCCTTTTGTTCATTGGATACAAGAAAAGGTTCGCCATCTCTCAAAACTGGAATAGGCTTTGAAGGTTTCACAAGAATCTTCGACAGCTTCCAAAAGGGTTTTGAATATGCTTTCAATTTTTCAACTTGAGTCTCAAAATTTTGATTTCTCAGTAGAGTAAATCTATGTTTAATCTCTTTCTGTAAATCTTTATAAATAATTTTAAAAACAGGGTCACAAGAACGTTGATATTGACGTCTGCGGACATTTTTCAAACGAATTAAAAATTGAAGATTTTCGTCAATTATTGGTGTATGAAATTTCACTTGAGCCTTCGGAACAGAAAAATTCCTGGCATCAACAATTGCACATTCTAATACTTCCAAAGCGGAATCAATATTCACTTCGTTTTGCAAATCAAGCTCATTATTGAAATTTCTCTCAATATGAGTTTTGTATCTTTTCCAATTAGCCGTGTTATAATTAAAAACAGAGCTCTTAGGGTTTAAAACTAATCCATGTGATATAGAATAAGTTATTGGAAGATGGTCAGAATCAAAATCAGCATGTGTGATCAATTCACTACATACATGACTTTGATCTGTTAGCACCAAATAAATTGTTGATGGATTCCTTACAGAAGAAAAACATGTTGGACTATTCGGTTCGGAGACAGAATAGAATAGTACGTATCCTCAGAAACAATCATTGAATAAAATTTTGCCATTGGAATTACTCTAAGAATTATTCCATGATCGATGTTTAGCGTTAAAATCGCCAACTATGAAAAATTTTGAACGGTTTCTGATGAGTTTTTGTAAATCACCTTTAAAATAATTTTTGAGCTCGCGTGTGCATTGGAATGGTAAATATACTGCGGTAATAAATAAAATTCCAATTTCAGTTTGAACTTCAATTCCCAAAGTTTTAATAACTTTCGTCTCAAGATGGGGAAGAGCACGATGGTTGATTCGACGATGAATAACAATTACAACTCCACCGCCGGAACCCTGAATCATATCATATCTATAAACCACGTAGTTGGGATCATATTTTAATTTGATGTTAGGTTTCAAAAATGTTTCACTAATAATTGCAATGTGCACATTATTTACTGTTAAAAAATTAAAAAGCTCATTTTCGTTGGCCTTCAATGAGCGAGCATCCGAATTTAAAATGTTCATTGTTTCATTTAAAATCATTGCCAAATTTTAAATTTGAATTTGAATTGTAAAATTTGTTCCAATTTGAATAGCTTCAAACATGGATTTTGCCTGTAACATGGCATTCATAACATCGAACATTGCCTGTTGCAGAAAAGAAAGTTTACTGGCCGTAATAGGCCCCAAGCAGTTGAAATTAGTAAACCTAAATTAGTTCACCTAGCGGTCAGACCCAGCCTTTCTCGTTCAAACTTTTATTTGCTTAAATAGATTTACATGAATGCTTCAATCCAATAAATGTATATTCACTCTTTGGGTTCTAAAATATTGATGTTGTTATCTATACATATAAAAATGCAGTCCGGTCTGTCTGTCTGTCTGATCCAAATAGGCTCGAAAACTACCGAACCGATCGACGAGAAAATTTGTATGTAGGGGTTTTTGATGCCGATAAAGGTTCCTATGAGAGTTTAAGACCCCTCCCTCTTTTGGAAGAGAGGGGTCCCATACAAATGAAAGTAAATTTCTGCACAACTCAAGAACAAACCAAACAAATGAAACCGAATTTGGCATGTGGATGTTCTAAGAGGTAACAAATATGTCCATACAAATGAAACACAAATTTCTGCACATCTCGAGAACTAATCAACTAAATGGAACTAAATTTGGCAGTTAAATGTTTTTAGAGGTAACAAATATAATAATCGAACTCAGGCAACATTTTGGATTGTAAAAGGCAACTTCCGATTTCTGGAAAACAGCCAAAAATGGCCGATTTCCACCCAACATAATAATATCCGGATCTATAATGATAACAGGTGCTAAAATCGATCGAAATTGTCTTAAAATGCCATTATGAAATCCGAAATGGCGACTTCCGGTTTCGGAAAAACAGCAGAAAACGACCAAATACCAACCAAAATGGGTATTTCCGGAACCGTAATGATGCACTGGAGCCACAACTCGACTTCAGACTACATTTTGAATTGTAAGAAGGCAACTTCCGGTTTCTGGAAAACGGCGTGGAATGGACGATTCCCATTAAATATGAGTATCTCCGGAACCAGAGAGATGGATAGAAGCTAAAAATTGATCACATATACAATCTTGAATTTTAAGATGGTGACTTCCGGTGTCTGGCAAACAGCCGGAAATAACCAAATACCAATCAATATGGATGTTTTCGGAACTAAAGTTACGCCCAGATGACATAAATTGATTTCACATACAAAATGACGACTTTCGGTATCTGAAAAATAGCCCAAAGTGACCAAATACCACCCAATATGAGTATCTCCGGAGCCAGAATGTTGCAAGAAGCTTAAAATTGACCTCAGACACTATTATTAATTGTAGGATGGCAACTTCTGGTTTCTGGAAAACAGCCAAAAATGGCCGATTTCCGTCTAACTTGAGTATCTCCGGATTTAGAATGATACACAGCATCTGAAATCGACCACAAACCCCATTTTAGATTCTCGGTTGGCGACTTACGGTTCCTGGGAAACAGCCGAAAATGATCGAATACCACCTAATATGGGTGTTTCTTCAACCAAAATGACGCTCAGAGGCCAGAAATTATCTTAAATACCATTTTAAAATCCAAAATGGCGACTTCTGGTTTGTGAAAAACAGCCTAAAATAAACAAATACTTTCCAATATGAGTATCTCTGGAACCAGAATGATGCAAGGAGCTTACAACTGACTTCAAGCACCATTTTGAATTGCTAAATGGCAACTTCTAGGAAACAGTTGAAAACGACCGAATAATACTTAATATGGATATTCCCGTAATCGAGATGATGCATTGAAACCAAACAATGACCCTGGACACCAGTTTGAATTTAAAGAAGATCACTTTTAGTTTCTGGAAAACAACCAAAATAACTAAATACCTCCCAATATGGCTATTTCCGGTGTCAGATTGATTCCAGAAAATCTGCTGAAAATGACCGAATACCACCCAATATGAATTCAACATATTCAGAATTGGGGCGATGTATAGAAGCCAAAAGTCGAAGATGTTGTCATTTCGATAAAACCAATCATATTAATCGATTTGTTATGTAATGTTTAAATAGTACGATACCACATTTAAATTATGTTGAGGCCACATATATCGATCAAAGCAGGTATAGTTTTCAATAGTCTTTGAATTTCTTTTTTACATAACTTTTGAGCCACATATCAAATTGTTATGAAGTTTTTTATTTGTAAGTTTGAGAGATGACTCGATCGTATGACACTATTTATATTCACATAAGTCATGTAATCTTTGTGATAATAGAATTTTGTTATTTATAAACAATTTAATACATAACGGTTGCTTAAGTTCGATTATAATCAAATGAAATGGGAACGTGTAGGGCAGCCAAAGTTTGAAACCACGTGTTCAATCCTAATTCATCAGTTAACCCTTAACTAGCCCGCTCATCTGATAATAATATTGATCAAATCGGTTGTGTAGTTTCTGAGATAATGAAAATTCGTGATTTTCACATTTCGGTACATTACAGACGAAGTTACAGTCTGATTACAGTAAAATTTAATACGGTGTTATAAGGCAGCTAGACCTTTCATTTGACACTTATTGTGGAAATCGGGTCAGCCAACTCTGAGAAAAGTGAGTGAGTCCAAGTAGTCTTCGGAATATGTTCCTTTTTATAGCTGGATTTCACACTTTTAAACATAACAGGCAAAGTAATAGTCCGATTGCAAAAAAATCAATAGGGCCTTATGGGGCAACTAGACCTTCCATTTGACACTGATTTTATGAAAATCGGTCCAGCCATCTCTGAGAAACATGAGTGAGATTAAATAGTCTCAAGAACACGTTTCTTTCCATAACTTTTGAACCACAAGTTCGATCTTCATAAAATTCCAAAGTTAAGGGTTTTCTGGATAGCCCATTCATTTAAAATCAGTTTTGTTCAAATCGGTCGTCTAGTTTGCGAGATAATGATGTTTCATGATTTTCACATTTTGATACATAACCTCTAAACTAAAAATCCGATTACAATAAAATTGAATAGGGTCTTATGGGACAACAAGACCTTTTGTTTGCAATTAATTTCATGAGAATCGGCCCAGCCATCTCTGAGAAAAGTGAGTGAGAATAAAAATATGCACATACATACACACACACATACACACACACACACACACACACACACACATACACACACATCAGAAAATGCTCAGCTCTCACAGCTTTGGAGCACTCTTATACTTTCGATTTTGCAAGTGATTGCTATACCTGTATATGTTAAATTCAAAAGTAGGTAGTCTTGAGAAAGACTGATGGGAAATAACTTTCAGGTAATCTTTAAAAGGCACACGACAAAACACAAACTTTGAAGCTATAAGCAGTCAAATACCATTCCACAAGCAACCGAAAACACGTCTGACCTGTCGGGCAGCTCAAGACGTACTGACGAATGTCTGGCAAATTCATGCACGATAAGACAACTTGCAGACGACAGTGTGGTCTCTGTAACAGGAGCCAAAGCTGCCGATTTGCAAGGACCATTGCAAGGATACCTTGGACATTTTGTCTGCTTGGGCTCTACAGCTAGGTATCGAATTCTCTCCGGAGAAAACTGAGATAGTAGTTTTTTATAGAAAGCATGAACCTGCCCAGCTCTAGCCACAATTAATGGGTAAAACGATTTCTCAGGTTTTGGTACACAAGTATCTTTTCGTTTGGTTCGACTCTGAAGGCACCTGGGGTTGTCACATTGGGTATCTGACGAAAAAATGCCAACAAAGAGTGAATTTTCTCCGTACAGTAACCGGATCATGGTGGGGAGCCCACCCAGGAGACCTTATAAGCTTTACCAAACAAAGATATTGTCTGTAATTGAGTACGCGTGTTTCTGCTTCCGCTTCGCACCAACATATATTTGATCAAACTGGAGCGAATACAATTTCGTTGCTTGCGTATCGCTTTGGATTGCAAGCAGTCGACCCATACGATGAGTTCGGAGGTCTTAGCTGGAGTTCTGCCATTAAAAACCCTTCCTAAAGCCTGTTTTCTCGTATTCTCATTAAATGTGAGGTCTTTAACCGTGCAGTGATTGAAAACTTTGAAACGTTTTTTTAGTAGGGGGATGTTTTGTGGTGAATTAATTATTTACTAATATTTATTCAGAATTTTTATTGTGTGTTCTGCCACAAAGGGTGACATATCAACACTATTACATATATTTTAAGCTTTATTTCATTAAAAAAATGTAATTGCTTCCGCAGTTAAGTGACTATAATTGTAGGAAAATTGTAAACCCACTTGTCAAGAGAGAAAAAAAGGAGTTTAAAATTAAACCTTAATCTAATCTTACACCTATCTTACTGACTATAAAGTGAGCTAATCGTTATAATTGAGGATTGCAACGATTTTTGTCGGAACTTATTGACAATTTGGTTTGACATATTTTCTGTTTCCACATTAGTAAGCCTGTGTAGTTCATTCGTGCTAAACCAGCGAGGACGCTTCAATATCATTTTCAGAAGTTTGTTCTGAATCCTTTAAAGCATCTTCTTTCTGATTGTACAACAACTTGTCTAGATGGGGACTGCATAACATTGCTGGTCTAAATATTTGTTTGTTAATTAACAGTTTAGTCTTGAGACAAAGTCTAGAATTTCTGTTGATAAGAGGATACAAACATTTCATATATTTACTGCACTTTGTTTGGATATTCTCAATGTGCTCCTTAAAGGTAAGATTTTTATCATAAATTAGCCCTAAATATTTAACTTGGTCAGACCAATTTAAGATTGCACCGTTCATCTTAACAACCTGATTATTGGTGGGTTTGAGAAAAGAAACTCTTGGTTTATGAGGAAAAATAAATCATTGTGTTTTTGACGCATTAGGAGAAATCTTCCATTTCTGAAAATATGAAGAAAATATATCTAGACATTTTTGCAGCTTACTACATAGGACACGAAGGCTTTTTCCTTTTACGGAAATGTTTGTATCGTCACAAAACAGAGATTTCTCACATCCAGGATGATCAGAAAAAAATATATTATATCAAACTGGGCCCAAGATACTTCCTTGAGGTACACCAGCTCTAACAGGGAAGAGCAGCTCCAGTGGAATAACCTGCAGATTTATTATTACGAATCATATTAGTTACTCTAAGTAACTGATGAGTATTCGAATGCCCATGGCGAAATCCAAACTGCTCATTTGCGAAAATGGATTTTCATTGATGTGTGTCATCATTCTATTAAGAATCATTCTTTCAAAAAGTTTACTTATAGAAGAGCGTAAACTAATTGGACGATAACTCGATGCTTTTTTGAAAGGTTAATCGAGCTCAGCCCTCTAGTACCCAGTGCCGCACTTAGACGGTCTTCAGCGACTCCTCTAAAAAGCTTCAAACATTACTAAAAAATGTTTAAAAAATTTCAGTGTTTTTTTTTCGAAGTCCGTCTGAAAATTAATTTGGACACTAGAGGGTTAATTCTCAAACCCGTTTTATGACATTGTATTTCAATGACATGTTCCAAAATATTAACCCTTCTTCGAATATCCCAAATCGTAACAACTTATCAAATACTTCTGATTCTACTTTGTTTTTCGATACATCCATGATAGAAGAAACTCGTAGAATCCCGAATCATTTACGCGTGCAGCAGATCCTTAGAATTATTCCAAAAAATATCGAAACATCAACTGCGACAAAATGTTCCACACTGACGGATCACTTTTCGATTGGTCCACTAACTTCGGTATCTTCAAAAACAATCTAACCGTCTCCCACAAGCTCGATAATCCTGCTTCTGTTTACGTTGCAGAATTAGCTGCAATTCAGTACACCCTAAAGCTTATCGAAAAAATTACCACAGACCATTATTTCATCTTTACAGATAGTCTTAGTTCCATTGAAGCTCTCCGATCGATGAAAGATGTTAAGCAATCTCCGTATTTCCAAAGGAAAATACGGGAAAATTTGAGTGCTTCATCCGAAAAATCTTCTCTGATTACCTTAGTGTGAGTCCTTTCTCACTGCTCGATACCAGGTAATGAGAAAGCGGACTCTTTGACTAAGGTGGGCGCAACAATCGGTGAAATTTATGAAAGACCAATTGCCTTTAATGAATTTTTTGCACTTGTACGTCGGAATGCGATCATCAGTTGGCAAAATTCTTGGACTAAAGGGGAAATGGGAAGGTGGTTACATTCAATTATACCCAAGGTGTTGACGAACCCGTGGTTCAAGGGATTGGATGTAGGTCATTTGCGTGATGTCTCGGCTTAAGTCTAACCACTATAGATTTGATGCGCATCTCCGTCGTATTGGGCTCGGAGAAAGTGGTATCTGTTCCTGTGGTGAAGGTTATTACGGCATAGAGCATGTTTTTTGGTCATGGCCTGTACACCGTGACGCCAGGTCTAAATTAATAGCTTCCCTTCAGGCCGGAGGTAGGCAATCGGCTGTTCCTGTTCGTGATGTCTTGGTGAGCCTTGACCTACCCTACATGTCTTTTATACACATTTTCCTAAAATCCATCCATGCCCCACTCTAGTCCCATCTCTTGCGCCTACATCGAAAAAACGAAACGAACACACTTAAACCTTCGATTTGGAATCAGCAACTAGACCCCGCACGAATCCGACAGGGCCCGAGGAATACAAGCTTTCCATGAATTCCTGGCTCAGTGGAACATCAAGATACCCAGTAAACAAAGAACAAACAATTAAAAAAACATGTTAGGGTAGATGATCCAATAGTTGTGGTAGCACCAATAGTTGCGGCATCGCTTTTAAATTCATCGTTTAAACTAATTAGAACCGAATTGCTTATGCTACATGTTGAAGAAACAATAGATTCAACATAAGTATATATGTTACTACAACAATATATACTGAAAATATCCAAATTACTGAAGAATACTGTATTTTTCAGAAACTTACCCGGAAGGCACCACTCACTACCCATTTTCTTATTTTGTCCACGATTGTTTTAAGATATGTGTGTAGTTTTAGTACGATTATTACTCATATAATTATTTTCCCAGATAACAGTTTATTATGGAAACTGTTGCACAGTTGAAGTTCGTTAATATATGATCATATTATTTATAAATTACTTCCTCCACTATTGGATCACAGGATACACTATGCTCTTATAGTTGCGGTATGTTTCGCAATTCTGATTTACGTTTATCAGGACATATGTATATGGGACTACTTGTGTATATTAGGAACAAGCAGGTACTAGGGGACATACCTAAATGATGTAACTTATTACTATTCAATTTTCGAACCCCACCTTACCCTGCCACCGTGTATTTACCGATACTTCATACATGATCGGCCACAAAAGCTATCGCTCTCACCCCTAAAATGCTGTATTATGCATTTATGAGCTCTTAATCGATGCTTACCCACTGCTTTTGGTCTTGTAATTCTTTTAACGAGCCTTTCACAGCTTCAGTCGCTCTTTTAGCAAACACTAACGTCAAAAATGTAAGCGCAAACATGGTACGAATCAGAGGAAATAGACTCTAACTTCCAGTGTTGAGAAGTCACCATTTGTGAAAAAAAAATTCTTCTGAATATTTCAAAATGAGCGCCATTGGTCTTTCTCTCCAGCCAATTTCAGCCCTTTGCAAATGTTAGTCTAGAGACATTTTATAAAAAGTATGCAAAATTTGTTTTATTTTAATAAAACCTACATACCCTAACTGAATTTTGCCAACATCTGACCAAATTGGCGCAAAATCCGCCTCTTAGCTAACTTCGTGCATTTTTGTATTTACTTGCAAACCGACTTGTCAACCTATTGAAAACAATATGATAAATAGTAAAACAATCAAAAACCACTTCAAGCGAGGCAAATACCTTCATTTAACCAAGCAAACACGAATGTTTTATATACCGCAACTACAGGAACACCCATTCACAACTATAGGAACTCTACCGCAGCTATTGGAACAAAAGCGTGCAACTTATTTTAGTTAATTTAAACCCTCAAAGCGGGTTCAAAGTCAATTTTAAGGTGCAAAATTATCAAATAGAACCCATTTCAACAGAAAATAGTGAAACGGACCAGCTCGATTCGTTTTTCTTAGCCAAAACATGGCTAAACATGCATAACTCGTGCTTAGCTCCTCCACTATTGGGTCATTTACCCTAGTTTTAATTCTAGAATTATATTCAGCTCGTAATCGGCAGCGAGGATAAAAATTTGCTTTTAGTTTCTAAGATACCTTGAAAATTAAGACACTAGAATTAAGTGGCGCCGTTAAACATTCTTCTTGTATTGTGCCGTGTCAAATAAATGTTTTGAAAACACAAGCTTTCCCATTCACACCAAAGAAAACCAAAGAGTTTGCATAAGATAGGTCCTTTTACTATAACTTTAAAAAAGAAAAATAATTTAGCTTAAAAATGAGTTTTTGTATAGAGTCCTATCGATTTGTCCAAAGTAGCCCCCCGTCAGAAGCAAAAAACTTTCTGTTAGCTATATGAAGATTTCTTTTATTTCTCATTGAATTCAAATGGGACAATTGTTTTTAAATAGTTTATTTGACACGGCACGATACAATTTATGTTTAACTGAGCCAAGTACATTTTTTTTAAATTCTAAATTAGCAGGGAAAAGAGGGAGGCCTTTTCTTTATTCTCGCGGCCGACTACGAGCTAGTGGGGATTTAAGGTGAGAGGAGGGGATTTTACAATTTTGATTTCAACTATATTGAGTTATACGATTTATTTATTTGTACATGGCTAAGCAGTGATGTTCTATTTGAGCAGTTTGGACTGAGGTGTCTGCGTGAACATGAAGATGCCGAGTCTTCGATTGGGTGTCTCCAGCTTAGTGTATCATCTTCTTTCAGCGTGTAGCGGGAATGGTAATCTAACAAATAGATAGAAGAGTTTCATATTTTAATACCAGCGTGTTTTTTGAACACGTATAGCTGTGTCATGTACTGGAGATCACCGCTTCCCAGAATGTCTCTAACGGGTACGTTCGGTTGTTTTCCTCGGGCCCGAAGGGAATCTATAAGCTCAGACCTAACACCACAGTATTCGGTACACGACCAAACAACATGCTCGATGTCATGGTAGCCATCGCCACAAACGCAGTGATTACTGTCTACAAGCCCTATACGAAAGAGATGCGTGTTTAACGTATAGTGATTGGACATAAGTCTGGACATCACGCGAATGAAGTCCCGACCTACATCCAACCCCTTGAACCATGCTTTCGTCGATACCTTAGGAAAAATGGAATGTAGCCACCGTCCCAGTTCATCTGAGTTCCATGATGATTGCCAACTGTTGAGTGTTCTCTGACGCAAAATGCTATAAAATTCATCAAAAGCAATTGGTCTTTCATAAATATCGCCGTCAATAGCACCCACCTTAGCTAAAGAGTCAGCCTTTTCGTTACCCGGAATCGAGCAATGAGAAGGGACCCACGCTAAGGTAACCCGGTAATTTTTATCTGTTAAAGCACTTAAAAACCGCCGTATTTTCCCCAGGAAATACGGGGTGTGCTTCGCAGGCTTCATTGATCGCAGAGCCTCAATGGCACTGAGACTATCTGTGAAGATGAAGTAGTGGTCTATGGGTAGGGTTTCGATGATTCCAAGAGAGTACTGAATAGCAGCAAGTTCTGCGACGTACACGGAAGCAGGAGCATCGAGTTTGTAGGAGGCGGTAAAATTTTCGTGGAAAACACCGAAGCCAGTGGACTCATCTAGATTAGATCCGTCAGTGTAAAAGCTTTTATCATAACTAACATGTTTAAACTTATTGGAAAAAATCTTAGGGATCTCTTGGGGTCGCAATTGATCCGGGATACCAGAAATGTCTTGTTTCATGGTGGTGTCGAAGAATATAGCATTATTAGAAGTAGCTAAAAGTGCGACATTGGAGGAATCGTATGAAGAAGGATTAATATCTTGAGCCATATAGTCAAAATATAAAGTCATAAATCTGGATTGAGATTGAAGGTCGACCAACCTCTCGAAATTTTCAATTACTAATGGGTTCATAACTGTGCATCGAATTAGCAACCGGTAAGAGAGATTCCAAAAACGATGTTTCAACGGAAGAATACCCGCTAGCACTTCAAGACTCATCGTATGGGTCGACTGCATGCAACCCAAGGCAATACGCAAACAACGATATTGTATTCTCTCTAATTTTATAATGTGCGTGTTCGCGGCGGAGCGAAAGCAGAAACAGCCGTACTCAAGAACTGACAATATCGTTGTTTGGTATAACCTTAGAAGGTCTCCTGGGTGAGCACCCCACCAAGTTCCGGTAATCGTACGAAGAAAATTAATCCTCTGTTGGCATTTTTGTGTCAGATACCTAATATGACAAGCCCAGGTGCATTTGGAGTCGAACCAGACCCCGAGATATTTAGCGACTAAAACCTGAGTGATCGTTTTACCCGTTAGTAGGAGCTGCAGCTGAGCTGGGTTATGCTTCCTAGAAAAAACGACCAGCTCAGTTTTCTCCGGAGAGAATTCGATACCCAGCTTAAG
This sequence comes from Wyeomyia smithii, assembly GCF_029784165.1. Classification (NCBI taxonomy): domain Eukaryota; kingdom Metazoa; phylum Arthropoda; class Insecta; order Diptera; family Culicidae; genus Wyeomyia; species Wyeomyia smithii. Next base: position 145,698,412 of record NC_073696.1, on the reverse strand, counting down.
AGCCCATTCAGACAAATTGTCTAAGGTATCTTGCAATGGTCCTTGCAGGTCGCTAGCCTTGCCACCAGTAATGGATACAACGCTATCGTCTGCAAGTTGCCTTAGCGTGCATGAATTTGCAAGACATTCATCGATGTCATTGACGTAAAAATTATATAAGAGAGGACTTAAACATGAGCCCTGGGGGAGGCCCATGTAACTAATTCGGGAAGTTGTCGAATCGCCATGTGAGAAATACATATGCTTTTCTGACAACAAATTGAGCAAAAAGTTATTCAAATATGGTGAAAGTCCCTGCGAATGAAGTTTCGCGCTTAAAACTTCTACAGAGACAGAGTCAAAAGCCCCCTTAATATCCATGAACGCAGAAGCCATTTGCTCTTTTCGAGCAAAGGCTAGTTGAATTTCAGTAGAAAGCAACGCTAGGCAATCGTTCGTCCCTTTGCCCCGGCGAAAGCCAAATTGAGTATCTGAAAGTAACCCGTTTGTTTCGACCCATTTGTCTAACCGTAAGAGGATCATTTTCTCCATTAATTTCCGGAGGCAAGAGAGCATCGCAATCGGCCTATATGAATTGTGATCAGAGGCAGGTTTCCCGGGTTTCCGAATAGCAATGACTTTTACCTCCCTCCAGTCATGCGGAACAATATTTAGCTCAAGAAACTTGTTGAATAAATTCAACAAGCGTCTTTTTGCAGAGTCGGGTAGGTTCTTCAACAGGTTGAATTTTATTCTATCTAACCCTGGAGCCTTATTGTTGCACGACAGGAGAGCCATTGAAAATTCCAACATCGAAAATGGAGGCTCTTCCGTAGTTACTAATAACGCGTCGCGAAAGGTTTTCTGTTCCGGTACAGAGTCTGGACAGACCTTTTTGGCAAAATCGAGTATCCAGCGATCTGAATACTCCTCGCTTTCATTCGAAACGTCACGGTTCCGCATGCGCCTGGCGGTATCCCAAAGAGTGCTCATCGCTGTTTCCCTGGACAACGCGTTTACGAACCGCCGCCAGTACCCGCGTTTTTTCGCCTTTACTAAGCTCTTCATCTGCCTGCCCAGTGCCTCGTACTTTCGAAGCAGGTTGACAGTGCCGTACTCCCGGTAGTCCTTATACGCCGCGGACCTTCGCGCGTACAGCTCAGAGCACTCTTTGTCCCACCATTTGTTGGGAGGGCGCTGTCTAATCGTTACCCCGGGTATCGGTTTCGTCTGAGCTTGAGTCGCGGCGTCGATTATCAAGCCAGCTAAGAACGCGTATTCTTCCTCCGGAGGAAGTTCCTCGTGAGTCTCGATAGATTGCGCTATAATAGACTCATAACACTTCCAATCAATATTACGTGTAAGGTCGTAGGAAATATTGATTGGGTTCGGGGGAGTTGAACCATTAGCAATTGATATAACGATTGGAAGATGATCACTACCGTGGGGATCGTTGATTACTTCCCACCGGCAATCTAGCGCTAGTGATGTCGAGCAGAGGGATAGGTCAAGCACGCTTTCACGTGCTGGAGGATTAGGTACACGTGTCGCTTCCCCAGTATTCAAAACTGTCATATTGAAGTCGTCGATCAAGTTACAGATTAAAGAAGATCGGTTGTCGTCGTACAGCGACCCCCATAGCGAACAGTGAGAATTAAAATCTCCCAATATCAAAAAAGGCGCGGGAAGCAACTCTGCTATATCAGTGAGATGCTTCTGTTCAATCCGCGCGGATGGAGGCATATATAACGAAACAAGGCATAGGTCTTTTCCATCCATATTCGTTTGAATGGCAACGACTTCAATATTCGAGATCGAGGGGAGGTCGATTCGGAAGAAGGAATAGCACTTTTTAATCCCTAAAAGTACCCCTCCACCGTGTGAGTCTCGATCTCGACGAATAATGTTAAAATCGTGGAAATTGAGTTGATCGTTTGAATTGAGAAAGGTTTCACAGAGCGCAAATGCGTCACAATTGTATGTATTTATTAAATGAGAAAATAGATCGAATTTGGGGATGATACTTCTGCAATTCCACTGTAATACAGTGATAAAATTCCTAACCTCTTTCGCCGTATTAGTCATCGAAAGATATGATAGCTGAAATGAGGGGCCAAGTTGCTGCTAGTTGCATCAAAAAGATTTTCACTGTAGGAAGAAGGGCAAGAAGAATATTTTGTAGGGGATCTGGTATGTTGAATGTTTTAAATATCCAGTCCACAATATCAGAAAATTTTATGAACCCTGTTTCTATTTTATCTTCTGATCGAGAAATGGGTGCCCGAGGGGTTTTTGGTGCCCCAGGAAGCGGTGGGTACTCCTGGTTTGATTTAAAATTAAAACCGGGAGGTACTTGCTTCGGTTTTTCTTCACCGCTTCCTTTTTGTGTTGGCTTATTGGTCATTCCGCTAGGGGTTATCTTGCGACCTTTGCGAGAAAGATTAGGAGAGTTGATCATTCTCCTCTTCCTAGATCCTTCTGGCATGGCATAAGAACACCCTTCGACGGGATCGTCAGATGTACCCTCATCGGTTGGCAAAAAGGAAAAGATGTTTCCTGTCGAGGGTGGCTCAGCACTCTTCAGCATTTCTGCGAAAGAGCGCTTTGATCGTTCCTTGAGGGAACGCTTTATTTTTTCCTCGCGCTGTTTGTACGCGGGACACGCCGAAAGGTCATGCCGAGTTCCCTCGCAGTAAAGACACTTTTCAGTATCCTCACTGCAAGCGGTCTCAGCATGATTGCCTCCGCACTTGCTGCAGCGTGCCTTGTTGCAGCAGTAGGTGGCTGTATGACCTAACTGCTTGCAGTTTTGGCAATGCATGACCCGCGGTACGAACAGGCGTACAGGCAGACGAACCCTGTCCAAAGAGATGTAGTTCGGCAGTGCGGATCCGGCGAATGTTACACGGAAGGAATCCGAAGGGAAGAATTTCTTCTTCCCTTCTTCGATGGATACTGAATGCAATTGCTTGACATCCAGTATCTTTACATCTTGAATCAGGGGGTTTTTGAAGCAGCCAACCCCGTGACGCAAAATGTCATCGACCGTGAGGCTTCCTTCGGTAACCACACCGTCGATCTCCACGTCCTTGGCAGGGATGTACACGCGGTACTCTCTCGTGAAGAGCTCGTAGCTAGCAATTGCGTTTGCTTGCTTCAAGCTACTCACAACAACTCGCAGTTTGTTCGGTCTAACCTTTGTAATTTCGGTTACGTCCGAAAACTGTTTTGCCAGGTCCTTGCCGATTTGAATTATATTTAGAGGCTTCTTTATGGGCCTGAAGTAAACTACGAACGGACCTTTCGAAGCATCTGGGTAAGCTTTCACCCGTGTTGCCGGTACCCTTGGTACGGGGCTAGGTAGCGGGGAGGGTAGAGGGGAATTGATGGGGGAGATCTCAATCTCTTCCCCAGTTGTTTCCACATCCAGGAATAGTTGCACCTGCATGTCGTCCATTTTGCGGGAGCGTTACGCTCTACCGCACACAAACGATAAATATTCGAATGTGGGGGGGGGGTCAAATAGTTGCTATTAAATTTTAAAAACAATTTTTCAAACTACAATGGATCAAAATTAAAAAAAAGGCAGTAATACTAATACTAATAACAATAGTAATAATAATAATAATAATAATAATAATAATAGTAATAATAATAATAATAATAATAATAGTAATAATAATTATAATAATAACAATAATAATACTATTAATAATAATGATAAAAATTCTAAAGTGAATACTTCACCGAACGTCTAAGTCACGACCTCACGGCTGATAGTAGGATTAATCAAGCGTCTCCGCAGAACAAACAATGACGATCCAGCTTCGTGTTGTGACACAGTGGCCGTATCCTACACGCGACCTTGTAGATGCCACTTGTAGTTGACTTCCACTCGCTCGATCGTATGGTGGTCCGTGCTGCTAGCGGGGTAACAGCGGTGCGGGAGAATTATTCTTGCTGATATATCAGCTGCGTATCGGATCACTGGCGGGGTAGCCTGCCCCTACCAGTGTGCAGAAGATGTTTCTGCCGATAAACTACCGGCTATTGTTATCGCGCAGCACAAGAAATAATCGACAAAAAAACACCCGTACGATAACTCGTGTATTGTTATTTTGCAAACTCAAACGGAGATGAACAATTTGCGTCTTATCGAGACGAAAGCAAAACAACGAATGAAAAAATGGGACAATTCGTGACTGTTGTATACATATCCGCGTTAAATATAAGTAAAAATCGTTGAGTTCTATTTACTATAATAGAAGTTACAGTTACATCAAATTGAGAAGAAGTGTCAAAAGAAGCACCGCACAACGGTATCAAATACCAATTGCAACTACTCACTAAACCACTATGCTTACCTTTGATTGGATGAATAAAAGTTGGTGGAACCAATTCCACTTGTCGCTTATCCGGAAGTTCAAAAACAGTGATTATGCAAGAATCTTTTGCTTCGCCATTAGCTGTCTTTACATGGCATTCATAGCAGCCTGAATCTTCCAGGGTGGTGCGATAAATTTCCAAAGTGATGAATCCAAAATGTACATCACTCACACATCTTTTGTTCATTTCAAACTTTTTACAATCTTTGAACCATGTTACCTCAATGTTTTGATTATCCGAGCAACAGCAATTTAAACTAACTGTTTTCCCTTTAAGCAATGTTTGATTTCTTAAGTGACTAATGAATCCTACTTCAACCGGTTTCCGTTTTGGTTTTGGAGCTTGTTCATTTTGCTGTGACTGTCCAGATAAAATACGTTGGCTCAACTTCATTTTCTGGTTAACGATTTCTGATTCAGTCATATCAAGATGAACTTTTTTATCTTGTGTTTCATCTTCTTTTAGAATAGTTGAACTATCTTTATGTTCTGTATGCTTTTCTGGTAACTTGGTTTGTTTCTTTCGTAATTTCTTGATTTTTGGACCACGTTTTACAATTTTCTTCGCAGTATCCAACGATTTTTCCTGCTCATTCTGATTATTATCGTGTTCTACATCAGATGGTTCACTAAGTGTATGTTTGTCGAATAGTTCTTCAAGATTGTTCTCTATTTTCTCTGCTTCAACAGACGATTCTTTTGATTTGTCTTTCACAGGTGCTTCATCAGAAAAATAGAGTTCATATTCACTTTCAGCACTAGTGTCTGTTTCCCACTCCCAGTATTGCTCCGGAGTTTGGCCTCGTACGTAGTATGAACCATCTTCAAAGAATACGACTTCACGATGTTCACGTGGTTTCTTTTCTACATCTGTATCTACATACTGTCTTCGTGGATCGGCATGAAAAATGCCAAAAGAAAGAATTTGCTTTTTCCCCTCGAATCTAAGATAATATTGTTGTTCAGCTGACCCAAAATCATTACGAACTCTAACAGTGTATTTTCCATTGTCTCGAGTTTGAGGGTTATGTATGCACAGCTTGTAAACACCCATTGGTTCCCGAATCTGTATATATTTTTCATTATTTTCTATCGCAATGCCATCTAAAAACCATTGAACCATTAATAAGCCATCACCTTTAATATGAGTTTCTAAAATAAGATCATCAACACGAAAATCGTAATGTTGATTAATACCAGTAATAAATCTTGGTTCTGCTCCTTTTGGTAATTCAGGATTTTGGATCACTGTAACTTTGGCATCATTACTAATACAAAAATCTTTATGTTTGACTATAACTGTATAGACACCTTCATCTTGCTTCGATACTTTTAGTATATTTACTATACCTGTCGAGTCGTGACTAAGATTTTTGATAACCTTAGAAAATTCTAGGGGGAATCCATCCTTTTGCCACTTAATGTCAGGTTTTGGGCCAGAAACAGTACAAAATAGTTTCACAGATTTTCCTTCAGCAACTGTAATATCTCGAAGCTCATTCAAGAATTTGAGTGGATTTTTATTATCAACTGCTTTTGGGTTTTCTGGAGCAAACTCAGGGAAAAGACGTAAATACCTTTCCCTCCTAAGAGTTTCTTCATCTTTTTCTTCTGTATGTTCGTCTGTTTTCGTAGATTGCTGACAAGTTTCTGCCTGAGTTGAATTTTCATCTGCGTTTGTTATCTGATGTGGAATATTTGTTTCAACGTGTTCTATCTCGACTTCATCAACCAACCTCTGGTTTTTATATTGTTCTTCTTCATCAATATAATTGTAACCAATTCTTTTAGATCGACTATCAATCTTTTTTCGCATTTTCTTGATTTTTGGACCACGCTTTTTTATAGCAATAGGTGTTTGTAAATCACTATCGAAATCAGATTGATCTGCATTATTATCATCGCTATTGTCGTCATCAACTCCAATTTGATCCTTTTCATTGCATTCATTTTGGTGTTCAAAAGGTTCATATTCGCTTTCCGCACTAGTGTCAGTTTCCCACTCCCACAAATGTTCGGGAGTTTCTCCACGAACATAATATGACCCGTCTTCCATCCATACGAATTCTCGAGGCTCTTTACGATCAATAAATGTCTCTACCTTACGCTCCTCATTTCTATTACGTTTTGCCAGAATCTGATCATGGTACGAAATACCGTGAACATGGCAGTACTCTTCTTTGTTTAACTTCTCAACAATGTGTTTGATAGTATCTTTCCCGGCAATATTCTCAGCTTCACAAACGTAACGGCCTTCGTCCATTCGTTGGGGATCATGAATTGTAAGTTTGTGTACACCATCGGGCTCTCTCAATAAAAAGTACTTTTCTCCTTCTAGATCTTCAAGTAAAACTCCATCTCTGAACCATTTAATGGTAGGCGGGGGGTTTCCACGAACATGAACTTCGAGCAATAGATCATTCACTTGAACATTGTAATACTCTAAAAAAAATTAAACACATATATTACTAATCTGTTAGCTAAAATTTCCAAAATATAACAAGCAATTCATAAAAAAATACCGCATTTGGTATGTTTTGTAAGTAAAAAGCGCCTCGGCATAAATTATTATGCCAAACATGCAGTAACCTTAGAATGTTTGAAAATAAAAAATAAAAAGGTTTCTGGTGCTGACTAAGCTTGGGGATCCTGGAGCTTGTGTTGCAATGCGTAAAATGTTTAATTTATAATGTGTAATGGATAATGACATAAGTTGGTACAGTGCAACGTCTGAGAGAAGCATTTAAAGAAAGACATCACAGGATTTCTGATTTCATCAAAATAACACTTATACTACAGATGCCATGAGCGAGTATTGTGGTCATTGATAACTTTTTTTTTTTTATTCTCGCTTATTTTCTGTCGGTCTAGTTCCGCCACTGTTGTGGCCAATCACCGACGCCCAGGGAGGCGACTCCACACCCAGGACCCTAACTCACGACCCGTTGATTAACGGACCGGCGCCAACGGCTTTACTTCCTCATGCGATGGAAGGCGTGATCCCAGAGATTTTTCGCCTCAGAAAATCTCCCGGTGTCGGCTAGGATAGAATCTAGACCAGTTGGGTTGGTTGTGAGTGGATCACGACGCCTCACAACCATCGACACCTATGTCGGCGGTGGGATTCGAACCCAGGCGTCGAGCGTGGTTGGCGGAGACGTTACCAACCACACTAGGCCCCCGCTATTGATAACTTCTTACCAATCAGTATGTTTTATTTGAACCTACAAGATAAACGAGAAATATCTACTACTGATTTGACCCACGACCCACTGTTAAAAAAAACAACTAATTTGAATGCAACTGGAGTACAGTCTCCCCACTATTATAGGTCAGCTACAATTATGGGTCACTTTTACGAGAATACTTCTATTTCATTAGCCATGGTATTTTTGCCTTTCTCCTAGAAAGGTATAGCAATCACTGGCAAAACCGAAGATATAAAAGTGCTCCAATGGCCCGCATGGTTTATATCACTTGACTCAGTTCGACGAGCTGAGCATTTTCTATATGTATGTGTGTTTGTGTGTGTGTGTGTGTGTGTGTGTGTGTGTGTGTGTGTTTGTGTGTGTTTGTGCAACATTTCAATCTCACTTGATTTTCTCAGAGATGGCAGGACCGATTTTCATGAAATTATTCTCGAATGAAAAATCTAGTTGCCACATAAAACCCTAATAAATTTTATTGTAACCGGATTTTTAGTTTGTATGTTATTTCACAAAATGTGCAAATCGCGTAGGTTCGTTATCTCAGAAAAAACACAACCGATTTCAACAAAACTTGTTTTAAATGAACGGGCTACTTAAAAACCCTTAACTTTCGAATTTTATGAAGATTGAACATGTGAATCAAAAGTTATGAAAAGAACGTGTTCTTGAGACTATATAAGCTCAATCATGTTTCTCAGAGATGGCTTGACCGATTTTCATAAAATCAGTGTCATATGGAAGTTCTAGATGCCTTGTAAGACCCAATTGATTTGTTTTGCAATCGGACTATTTCTTTGCCTGTTATGTTCAAAAATATGAAATCCAGTGTCAAAGCAGAAACATATTCCGAAGACTATCTCACATTTCTCAAAGATGGCTGAACCGATTTCCACAGAATCTGTGTCAAATGAAAGGTCTAGCAGCATCATAACACCCTATTAAATTTCATTGTAATCGGACTGCTACTTCATCTGTAACGAAATCACGAAACTTTACTATCTCAGAAGCTACACAACCGATTTGAACAATATTGATATCAGATGAACCTAGCCCTAGGGTTATTTGATGATTTGTAATGATTGAACTCGTGGTTCAAAAGTTGGAAAAAGAAAGTTTTATTTGAAAAAGAAAAGAAAAATAAGTCCTCTTATAAACAATCGATATCGATATTTAATCGAATGATGTATAATCAAGTCTATAAACTTTCGAGTCCAACCTTAATATGAGTACAGTGACGTTTCGATTATACCATGAGAGTGAAATCGCGCCATATGATCTATGGTCGAATATCGACCATTTTTGATTTGAATGAAACTTTGCACACGTATTTGGCTTAACAAACTGAGCATTTTTCACAGATGGAGAGATTTTTTACACCCATGAGTTACATTCTAAAAGGTCGTATGCCTTTTGGCATAGGTTTTATTCGAAGCATTGTAGCCCAGAAACCGTTGGTCGTATAGAAAAACTGTTTGAGAATGAGTTGTAGGGAATTAAAAATGCACCATAAAAAGATATACACTGTACAAAAAAAATTTTTTTTTGACCAAAAAAACAATTTAAATATACATTAAATTTCAATTTAAAAAAAGAGTTGAATTTTTTTTTTATTTTTTATTAAGAAACTTGACGTTAATACGCAACTTTTAAAAAAAAGACCAGGATGGAGAAATGAAAAATAGTTTTTTTATGGTAAATTAATTTTTTTATAAATTTAAACATTTTTTAAAATATTTGTATTCTGATGATTATAAAAGATGCAGAGAGTCATTTTGAATCAAAAAGCTCTTGGTTGTTAACATTCTAAAGGCATTGGTTTTCGAGTTATTTAGAATTTAAGCTCGAAAAATTATTAATATTTCGTAAAATACACGTTTTTCTTAATTTGACCGTGGTTCTCCAGCAAAAACCATTTGTTCATTGGAATGCTTGATCAAAAATATACAATTCATTCTTTGACAACAAAACGATTGGATAAATAACTCAAGCGCTGAACCTTAGCCAACCTACACGTTCCCCTTTGCCGAATGTTCTATAAAAACATATGTTTGTCGTGCAACACTACCTACTTGTTTACTAATAATAACTGTTTGTAAAGTACGCAACCAATAACTACTGGGTTACCTATAATATCTGCTTTCGTATATAAATACGATAGCACTTGTCCAGAAGTGTTTGTAACAGTTTGCATTTTGTGAAGATAAATAAAGTGAAAATGGAATACACCAAACCCAAGTGCTGTAAGGCGGCATCCATTAATTACGTAACGCTCATAGGGGGGAGGGGGGTATGCTTGGGCGTTACGATTTATTACACAGGGGAGGGGGGGAGGTGAGTTCAGCGTTACGTGACGAAAAATCTCTGGAGAGACTCTCAAAAACGAGCACTTTTATCAAGGAAATACTTCTGCAGCGTTACGTAATTTTTATGGGGGGGGAAGGTGTTAGCGTTACGTTTCGTTACACATGGGGGGTGGGGGTCCAAAAATTGGGTTTTTTGCGATACGTAATTTATGGATGTCGCCTAAACCCTTTCCTGATCATCGGTGCTCATCAAGCTTACGCAAATTAAACGAAAACGTTATTGCAAAGTTAAGAATATTGAACAGTCAAACTCTTTTTAATACGTCTTTATCAATTTGTGATTCGTGTTGTTATTGGAATAATAGTCAAGCCACCATTCATCCCTTCGTTGTTTACTATTCAGAATCTGGAACACTGAAGAATATCAGCTTCATCATAATATCGGAAGTACTCCATCATGATACTGTTGCGGTTCAGGTGTTCATTGCCAAATTAATGAGTTTTTTGAAAACAACAATACAGTTGAAAAAAGCGATATTAATGTCTGATGGAACTGCCTCACAATATAAAAATAGAAATAACTTTGCAAGTTTTTGCAAGTTCAAAACAAAATATAACGTCGATGCAGAGTGGCATTTTTTTGCGACTTCTCATGGTAAAGGCCCATGCGATGCAATTGGTGGCATATTAAAACGAATGGCAAGAAATGCAAGTTTAGCTAAAGAACATGAACATCCCATTACAAGCGCAAAAGAATTGTATGATTGGTCTAATCAGAAAAGTAATAAAAATTCATCAAAAATGTCATTTAGTTGGGTATCATATGAAGAATATGAACAAGGAGTAACAGAATGGAGCAATATTTTAAAAAAGTCTATAATAATAGCTGCCACACAAAAGTATTACTCTTTTGTTATGATTTCAGAAAATAAGATACAAACGAAGCTGTTTCCAAAAGATGACGAGTCATTTACTTATGATGTATATAAAATATAAGGTGAAACTAGTTTTGTAAAGTACCTATGTCATAAAAAAATATGTTCCTAAAATGATAAACCTCGAAAATAAATATTTGATTCTTATATATATATATTTATTTTATTTTATTTTTTTATTTTATTTTATTTGATTAATTCCATCTGATCAACAACGATCTACATGAAATGTAATGTGGATGGGGAAAAGCTCATTGGAGGTGGTCACAAGTTAACCTTCCTCAAATGTGCGTAAAAACCCCATCATATTTTGGCAAGTACAATAATAACAATCAGTATCATTTTATAATTGTTTGACAATCACATGTCTCTTTCTAAGATTCTACGGCGAAACACAGAGGAAGGTATATTAAAATCAAATAGATCACTGTATTGATTAAACAGGCGTGCCATAGATGAAACTGGAGCATAAGCAGCATATTGCGTCGACTGATGTTCAATTTGCAGCATAGTTCTCGATCGTAGGACTCTTGAAGGTGCATAGAATTGAATTTGTGGTAATAATTCGGGCGCATCGGCTTTAGCAGTAATCAACTTCGCAATAAATACAGCTTGTGTTGCGCGTCTACGTTGGGCTACCGTTTTAATTCCTAGTAGGCGACAGCGATCTTCATAAGCCGGCAGGTTTTGCGGATCGTTTCATGGAAGATGTCGTAGCGCTTAGCGGACGAACTTCCGCTGAATGCTTTCTAGTCTATCAATCCAACTATTCTGATAAGGATTCCAGACGACACTGGCAAATTCCAACTTCGACCGGACTAGCGAACAATATATTGCTTTAAAGCATAACGGATCATCGAACTCACGAGCAATTTTAAATATAAATCCCAGCTGTCGGCTTGTATTCTAAATTGTCGAAGATAGATGAGGCTTAAACGATAGCTTCTCATCCAGTATCACTCCCAAATCCTTAACTTGATTGACTCTGGTTAACTTAGTTCCAGCTATATCATGGTCATATAGGACTACGTTCTGAGTGCGGTGGTAACTAATAACGAGGCATTTATCAATACTTAGCATCAATCGATTTTTCATACACCGATCGTAAAACATATTCAATAGGTTCTGCAATTCTCTGCAGTCCTCGAGTCGACGGATAACCAGAAATATTTTCAAATCATTGGCAAAAAAACAATTTGCCGCCGCGATCGAGAACAATTGCCGCATCGTTGAAAAATATTGAGAACAATAATGGGCTTAGGTTACTACCCTGTGGTACGCCAGATGAATTAGTAAATTCGGCGGAGTTACAATTTCCAATTTGTACACAGAGTGGTCTGCCTACTAAGTAGGATTCCAACCATTTGCAAAACCTTTGAGTACATCCAAGTTTTTCTAACTTGTTTATTAGAATAGTATGGTTAGCGGTGTCGAAGGCGGCTTTCAGATCAGTTTATATCGTATCTACTTGGGCTTTGGCACTCATATTTTTAGTACAGAAGGACACGAAGTTCACTGGATTCGTTTCAACGGATCGACCACGAAAAAATCCGTGTTGTGTAGTACTTATATAATTCCGGCTGGCAGTAAACAAGGTCTCATTGATAACACTTTCAAAAACTTTCGACTCCACACAAAGCGAAGTTATTCCTCTATAGTTTGCTACATTGCATTTATCTCCCTTCTTAAAAACTGGGAATACTTATGATTTTTTCCAGGCAATAGGAAAATACTGTTGATCCAAAGAGCGATTAATAAGCCAGGTTAACGGTGCTGCTAGAATATCTGAGCACTGTTTCATAGTAGCAGTAGGAATTATTCCTGGTCCAGGTGCAAAAGATGATTTCAAGCTACCTGTGGCGGAGATCACTGACTGTTCATTCACGCAGAAAATATTCATATTAAGTACTGCGGATGGTACGTCGTTCAGAGCCTGATCTTTTTGCGTTCCACTGATCGAGGTGCTATTGAATACGCTAGCGAGATGCTGTACAAAAAAGATTGCATTTATCAGCAGGTGACGTGGCAAACACATCGTTGAGAAACATAGTCGAAGGGGAGCCATTTTGTTTTCTTTTGGTGTTTACAAATTTCCAAAATTTCTTGGGATTCCGTCGTTAGTAATGTTGAGCATGACGTATGTAGCAATTATAGAGAAATTTGTTATAGTTGCGATACTTATTGCTGGCAATAGTGAAGCAACGTATACGAACCGGGCAACGCTGGCTAGTATAAGCTCGTAGAGTCCTCGCTCGAGTTCATTTTAAACAGCGCAGTTTGGGGTTGGACCATGGAGGTTTTTTTGGAGGTTGACGAAGAGGTACAGCAATCAGTACACAATCTAATAATATCTGATTGTAAAGGGCTACGGCATTATCGATATCAGTGAGCTGTTCAAGTGCGCTCCAAATTCACTTATATCACTTAGAACATTTAACTCTTTTCTTGAGAACCGTTCGCCCAATCGTTTTGTTGTCAAAGAATGAATTGTATATTTTTGATCAAGCATTCCAATGAACGTATGGTTTTTGCTGGAGAACTATGGACAAATTAAGAAAAACGTGTATTTTCCTAAATAATTATAATTTTTCGAGCTTAAATCAGAAATAACTCGAATACCGATGCCGTTAGAATGTTTACTACCAAGAGCTTTTTGATTCAAAATGACTCTCTACACCTTTAATAATCATCAGAATACAAATATTTTGAAAAATGTTTGAATTAGAATTTTCATATAAAAATTAATCTACCATAATTTTTTTTTTTTTCATTTCTTCATCCTGGACTTTTTTTTAAAAGTTGCGTATTAACGTTAAGTTTCTTTAAAAAAATATATAAAAAAAATTCAACTCATTTTTTTTTAATTGAAATTTAATGTTTATTTTGAATTATTTTTAGTCAAAAAATTTTTTTTTTTGTACAGTGGACATTTTTTTATGATGCATTTTCGATTCGCTACAACTCATTCTCAGACAGTTTTTCTATACAACCAACGGTTTCTGGGCTACAATGCTTCGAATAAAACCTATGCCTAAAGGCATACACCCTTTTAGAATGTAACTCATGGGTGTAAAAAATCTCTCCACCTGTGAAAAATGCTCAGTTTGCTAAGCCAAATACGTGTGCAAAGTTTCATTCAAATCAAAAATGGTCGATTGAATTTTCGCGTATTTCCAGGCGATTTGAAATGATTTTGCTCATGACAAAAAAAAATGGCGTCATGTAGTTAAAACATATTTATTTCATGTTATTTGCATGTGTTATTGTATGTTCATATGTGTTTGAATGTTATGTTTTGAATGCTCGGTATAGTCTCACTGTTGGCCAAAAATTTGTTATTTAAAGTTAGAAACAAATCCAGAAAATATTATCTAGGTGTATTTTTTTCTGAAAATTGAAGTGTTCGTGTAGATCTATTTTAACAAATAATAAGTTCGAATGAGAAAGGCTGGGTCTCACTGTCAGGTGGATTAGTTTGGGTTTTTTAACTCAGTTTTAACCAGTTTTTTCAACCTAATTTGTACGATTGAAATGATTTAAATTTGCAAATGTCACAAAAAACCCGGTGCATCAAACGAAGTGACTCATAATTGGTTACCATTTTCATCCATTTGCGGGCACCATCCGTTTTGCGGGCACAGTTGTGGGTCAGGTAATATTTTGGCCATTTTATTACTTTTGCATGATAATGCATTAGAACTGAATAAAATAACTTATTATCAAGTTTCTACAACAAGAAAACAACTTTTGTGATGATTTTTGACGATTTATAGACTAAATAATTTTAAATGCCAAAAGTGACCCATAATTGTGTCTTTTGCTGTGTAAGTAATATTTTTCTTCCCAACCAATTTACACACATTAGCTGCAGTGAAACTAATTGTTGGTCTAAAGTACACAACAGAACACGGAGATAGATAGTAAAACATTGGTAGTTGATAACTTCTCTGATTTAATATTCATTAATGAACATTCAGACAACATGTTAACTGACCCATAATTGTAGAGGGACTATATTTCTTACATTTCGTAATTGCTCCTCCGGGTTGAATCTGAGCTAGTGAAGCAGAGAGAACCACGTACATGGCAACTTGGGATTGGTTTGTCATCTTCAATGTACAAGAATGACGCCGACCACGTCCGCCGGCCACGGCTAAATAAACTAAGACACCTATCCATGCACTCAAAAAAATGCAAATACCATGGAACGGGGTGAAATTGATCAATTTTTTAAACAATTCCCAATTAACTAGTTTCATGTACATTTTTCCCGAAATAGTATAATTTTAAAACAAGTACTGGTATGTGCTCCAGTAAACCTCTATGGCTATTGGTGAAATTTCTTTATACTACTTCATGAAACAAATTCGATAATTCTATAAGGTACAATGAGCTAAATTGGGGTGAAATTGATCACCATTGAAATCCATACATTCTTTCGGCAATGTGCTTTTTTTCGATGTGCTAAAGTTAAATGATGATTTCTGTACTGAAAAATATCATTCACAGCTAGTTTGGAAACGAAAATAACGATATTTCAGGTTAAAATTTGTTTATTTTGATTGACGAGCTGCTTGTTGTTAAATTTGCTCTTATTTGATCGTCGTTAGACCGATTTCAATTCGGTTTGTTGCAAAAGCTCAAAAACTAGCTCTGAAATTAAAATCTTTGTGGTTTCCTGCGAATTCATCAGTATTTCTTTAACCCGTAAAGACCCGGGACGAAGCTTATTTTTTGAAAATGCTCGTTCTCAGCACTGGAACGGCCGATTTGGGAAAACTTGGACTTTTATTCAAGGGGAATAGTTGCTCTAAGTTTTGGTAAAGGTGCCATCCCTCTGGACCCCTCCCCGTTTTTGTGAGACGCAAATATGTCTGTGTTTTTTCTAATTTTTCAAACAGATTGAGCAAACACTGGTAATTTTCATACGTATCAATTGCTCCATGTATCAAATCATGTCAGGTGGATGAAATATGGTATGTAAGAATGAATTTTGGAGTTTTCAAATTATTTCAGTACAAAATCACAAAACTACGTATTTCTATAAAAATTCAAACAACAACACCGTTCTTCAAATTTTAAGCTCTACTTTTTTGCGGTAAGGTCTCTTGAATCCATACGGGATGAAATATTTATTTTAGCATGCGAACATTTTGAGAAAAACTAGTTTAAATTCATCAAAGTACGTATTTTCACGAAAACCTAATTTTCTCTGTCTCCCACAGTAGGTTTCAACTTAGCTCTTCAATTTTCAAGCTCTATATTTTTAGAGTAACGGCTTCTGAATCCAAAGATGCTGAAAGATTTATTCTAGCCTGCACAGATTTAGAGAAAATCAAGTTTTCATGAGAACTCGTACTTTAGTGAATTCAAACTCGTTTTTCTCTAAATCTGTGCATGCTAGAATAAATCTTTCAGCATCTTTGGATTCAGAAGACGTTACTCTAGAAATATAGATCTTGAAAATTGAAGAGCCAAGTTGAAACCAACTGTGGAAGACTGAGAAAATCAGGTTTCCATGAAAATACGTACTTTTGTGATTTTATATATATGTATATTTTTGATCAAGCATTCCAATTAACGTATGGGTTTTTGTTGGAGAACTATGGACAAATTAAGAAAAACGTGTATTTTCCTAAATAATTATAATTTTTCGAGCTTAAATCAGAAATAACTCGAATACCGATGCCGTTAGAATGTTTACTACCAAGAGCTTTTTGATTCAAAATGACTCTCTACATCTTTAATAATCATCAGAATACAAATATTTTGAAAAATGTTTGAATTAGAATTTTCATAAAAAAATTAATCTACCATAATTTTTTTTTTCATTTCTCCATCCTGGACTTTTTTTTTAAAAGTTGCGTATTAACGTTAAGTTTCTTTAAAAAAAAATAAAAAAAAATTCAACTCTTTTTTTGTAATTGAAATTTAATGTTTATTTTAAATTATTTTTAGTCAAAAAATTTTTTTTTTGTACAGTGGACATTTTTTTTATGATGCATTTTCGATTCGCTACAACTCATTCTCAGACAGTTTTTCTATACAACCAACGGTTTCTGGGCTACAATGCTTCGAATAAAACCTATGCCTAAAAGCATACACCCTTTTAGAATGTAACTCATGGGTGTAAAAAATCTCTCCACCTGTGAAAAATGCTCAGTTTACTAAGCCAAATACGTGTGCAAAGTTTCATTCAAATCAAAAATGGTTGATTGAATTTTCGCGTATTTCCAGGCGATTTGAAATGATTTTGCTCATGACAAAAAAAATGGCGTCATGTAGTTAAAACATATTTATTTCATGTTATTTGCATGTGTTATTGTATGTTCATATGTGTTTGAATGTTATGTTTTGAATGCTCGGTATAGTCTCACTGTTGGCCAAAAATTTGTTATTTAAAGTTAGAAACAAATCCAGGAAATATTATCTAGGTTTATTTTTTCTGAAAATTGAAGTGTTCGTGTAGATCTATTTTAACAAATAATAAGTTCGAATGAGAAAGGCTGGGTCTCACTGTCAGGTGGATTAGTTTGGGTTTTTTAACTCAGTTTTAACCAGTTTTTTCAACCTAATTTGTACGATTGAAATGATTTAAATTTGCAAATGTCACAAAAAACCCGGTGCATTAAACGAAGTGACTCATAATTGGTTACCATTTCCATCCATTTGCGGGCACCATCCGTTTTGCGGGCACAGTTGTGGGTCAGGTAATATTTTGGCCATTTTATTACTTTTGCATGATAATGCATTAGAACTGAATAAACTAACTTATTATCAAGTTTCTACAACAAGAAAACAACTTTTGTGATGATTTTTGACGATTTATAGACTAAATAATTTTAAATGCCAAAAGTGACCCATAATTGTGTCTTTTGCTGTGTAAGTAATATTTTTCTTCCCAACCAATTTACACACATTAGCTGCAGTGAAACTAATTGTTGGTCTAAAGTACACAACAGAACACGGAGATAGATTGTAAAACATTGGTAGTTGATAACTTCTCTGATTTGATATTCATTAATGAACATTCAGACAACATGTTAAATGACCCATAATTGTAGAGGGACTATAGCTCATAAGGGCTTAATAAGCTTGAGCTTGATGACCGCACATTTCGTAATTGCTCCTCCGGGTTGAATCTGAGCTAGTGAAGCAGAGAGAACCACGTACATGGCAACTTGGGATTGGTTTGTCATCTTCAATGTACAAGAATGACGCCGACCACGTCCGCCGGCCACGGCTAAATAAACTAAGACACCTATCCATGCACTCAAAAAAATGCAAATACCATGGAACGGGGTGAAATTGATCAATTTTTTAAACAATTCCCAATTAACTAGTTTCATGTACATTTTTCCCGAAATAGTATAATTTTAAAACAAGTACTGGTATGTGCTCCAGTAAACCTCTATGGCTATTGGTGAAATTTCTTTATACTACTTCATGAAACAAATTCGATAATTCTATAAGGTACAATGAGCTAAATTGGGGTGAAATTGATCACCATTGAAATCCATACATTCTTTCGGCAATGTGCTTTTTTTCGATGTGCTAAAGTTAAATGATGATTTCTGTACTGAAAAATATCATTCACAGCTAGTTTGGAAACGAAAATAACGATATTTCAGGTTAAAATTTGTTTATTTTGATTGACGAGCTGCTTGTTATTAAATTTGCTCTTATTTGATCGTCGTTAGACCGATTTCAATTCGGTTTGTTGCAAAAGCTCAAAAACTAGCTCTGAAATTAAAATCTTTGTGGTTTCCTGCGAATTCATCAGTATTTCTTTAACCCGTAAAGACCCGGGACGAAGCTTATTTTTTGAAAATGCTCGTTCTCAGCACTGGAACGGCCGATTTGGGAAAACTTGGACTTTTATTCAAGGGGAATAGTTGCTCTAAGTTTTGGTAAAGGTGCCATCCCTCTGGACCCCTCCCCGTTTTTGTGAGACGCAAATATGTCTGTGTTTTTTCTAATTTTTCAAACAGATTGAGCAAACACTGGTAATTTTCATACGTATCAATTGCTCCATGTATCAAATCATGTCAGGTGGATGAAATATGGTATGTAAGAATGAATTTTGGAGTTTTCAAATTATTTCAGTACAAAATCACAAAACTACGTATTTCTATAAAAATTCAAACAACAACACCGTTCTTCAAATTTTAAGCTCTACTTTTTTGCGGTAAGGTCTCTTGAATCCATACGGGATGAAATATTTATTTTAGCATGCGAACATTTTGAGAAAAACTAGTTTAAATTCATCAAAGTACGTATTTTCACGAAAACCTAATTTTCTCTGTCTCCCACAGTAGGTTTCAACTTAGCTCTTCAATTTTCAAGCTCTATATTTTAAGAGTAACGGCTTCTGAATCCAAAGATGCTGAAAGATTTATTCTAGCATGCACAGATTTAGAGAAAATCAAGTTTTCATAAGAACTCGTACTTTAGTGAATTCAAACTCGTTTTTCTCTAAATCTGTGCATGCTAGAATAAATCTTTCAGCATCTTTGGATTCAGAAGACGTTACTCTAGAAATATAGATCTTGAAAATTGAAGAGCCAAGTTGAAACCAACTGTGGAAGACTGAGAAAATCAGGTTTCCATGAAAATACGTACTTTTGTGATTTTATATATATGTATATTTTTGATCAAGCATTCCAATTAACGTATGGGTTTTTGTTGGAGAACTATGGACAAATTAAGAAAAACGTGTATTTTCCTAAATAATTATAATTTTTCGAGCTTAAATCAGAAATAACTCGAATACCGATGCCGTTAGAATGTTTACTACCAAGAGCTTTTTGATTCAAAATGACTTTCTACATCTTTAATAATCATCAGAATACAAATATTTTGAAAAATGTTTGAATTAGAATTTTCATAAAAAAATTAATCTACCATAATTTTTTTTTTTCATTTCTCCATCCTGGACTTTTTTTTAAAAGTTGCGTATTAACGTTAAGTTTCTTTAAAAAAAAAATTAAAAAAAAATTCAACTCTTTTTTTGTAATTGAAATTTAATGTTTATTTTAAATTATTTTTAGTCAAAAAATTTTTTTTTTGTACAGTGGACATTTTTTTTATGATGCATTTTCGATTCGCTACAACTCATTCTCAGACAGTTTTTCTATACAACCAACGGTTTCTGGGCTACAATGCTTCGAATAAAACCTATGCCTAAAAGCATACACCCTTTTAGAATGTAACTCATGGGTGTAAAAAATCTCTCCACCTGTGAAAAATGCTCAGTTTGCTAAGCCAAATACGTGTGCAAAGTTTCATTCAAATCAAAAATGGTTGATTGAATTTTCGCGTATTTCCAGGCGATTTGAAATGATTTTGCTCATGACAAAAAAAATGGCGTCATGTAGTTAAAACATATTTATTTCATGTTATTTGCATGTGTTATTGTATGTTCATATGTGTTTGAATGTTATGTTTTGAATGCTCGGTATAGTCTCACTGTTGGCCAAAAATTTGTTATTTAAAGTTAGAAACAAATCCAGCAAATATTATCTAGGTGTATTTTTTCTGAAAATTGAAGTGTTCGTGTAGATCTATTTTAACAAATAATAAGTTCGAATGAGAAAGGCTGGGTCTCACTGTCAGGTGGATTAGTTTGGGTTTTTTAACTCAGTTTTAACCAGTTTTTTCAACCTAATTTGTACGATTGAAATGATTTAAATTTGCAAATGTCACAAAAAACCCGGTGCATTAAACGAAGTGACTCATAATTGGTTACCATTTCCATCCATTTGCGGGCACCATCCGTTTTGCGGGCACAGTTGTGGGTCAGGTAATATTTTGGCCATTTTATTACTTTTGCATGATAATGCATTAGAACTGAATAAAATAACTTATTATCAAGTTTCTACAACAAGAAAACAACTTTTGTGATGATTTTTGACGATTTATAGACTAAATAATTTTAAATGCCAAAAGTGACCCATAATTGTGTCTTTTGCAGTGTAAGTAATATTTTTCTTCCCAACCAATTTACACACATTAGCTGCAGTGAAACTAATTGTTGGTCTAAAGTACACAACAGAACACGGAGATAGATTGTAAAACATTGGTAGTTGATAGCTTCTCTGATTTGATATTCATTAATGAACATTCAGACAACATGTTAAATGACCCATAATTGTAGAGGGACTATAGCTCATAAGGGCTTAATAAGCTTGAGCTTGATGACCGCACATTTCGTAATTGCTCCTCCGGGTTGAATCTGAGCTAGTGAAGCAGAGAGAACCACGTACATGGCAACTTGGGATTGGTTTGTCATCTTCAATGTACAAGAATGACGCCGACCACGTCCGCCGGCCACGGCTAAATAAACTAAGACACCTATCCATGCACTCAAAAAAATGCAAATACCATGGAACGGGGTGAAATTGATCAATTTTTTAAACAATTCCCAATTAACTAGTTTCATGTACATTTTTCCCGAAATAGTATAATTTTAAAACAAGTACTGGTATGTGCTCCAGTAAACCTCTATGGCTATTGGTGAAATTTCTTTATACTACTTCATGAAACAAATTCGATAATTCTATAAGGTACAATGAGCTAAATTGGGGTGAAATTGATCACCATTGAAATCCATACATTCTTTCGGCAATGTGCTTTTTTTCGATGTGCTAAAGTTAAATGATGATTTCTGTACTGAAAAATATCATTCACAGCTAGTTTGGAAACGAAAATAACGATATTTCAGGTTAAAATTTGTTTATTTTGATTGACGAGCTGCTTGTTGTTAAATTTGCTCTTATTTGATCGTCGTTAGACCGATTTCAATTCGGTTTGTTGCAAAAGCTCAAAAACTAGCTCTGAAATTAAAATCTTTGTGGTTTCCTGCGAATTCATCAGTATTTCTTTAACCCGTAAAGACCCGGGACGAAGCTTATTTTTTGAAAATGCTCGTTCTCAGCACTGGAACGGCCGATTTGGGAAAACTTGGACTTTTATTCAAGGGGAATAGTTGCTCTAAGTTTTGGTAAAGGTGCCATCCCTCTGGACCCCTCCCCGTTTTTGTGAGACGCAAATATGTCTGTGTTTTTTCTAATTTTTCAAACAGATTGAGCAAACACTGGTAATTTTCATACGTATCAATTGCTCCATGTATCAAATCATGTCAGGTGGATGAAATATGGTATGTAAGAATGAATTTTGGAGTTTTCAAATTATTTCAGTACAAAATCACAAAACTACGTATTTCTATAAAAATTCAAACAACAACACCGTTCTTCAAATTTTAAGCTCTACTTTTTTGCGGTAAGGTCTCTTGAATCCATACGGGATGAAATATTTATTTTAGCATGCGAACATTTTGAGAAAAACTAGTTTAAATTCATCAAAGTACGTATTTTCACGAAAACCTAATTTTCTCTGTCTCCCACAGTAGGTTTCAACTTAGCTCTTCAATTTTCAAGCTCTATATTTTTAGAGTAACGGCTTCTGAATCCAAAGATGCTGAAAGATTTATTCTAGCATGCACAGATTTAGAGAAAATCAAGTTTTCATAAGAACTCGTACTTTAGTGAATTCAAACTCGTTTTTCTCTAAATCTGTGCATGCTAGAATAAATCTTTCAGCATCTTTGGATTCAGAAGACGTTACTCTAGAAATATAGATCTTGAAAATTGAAGAGCCAAGTTGAAACCAACTGTGGAAGACTGAGAAAATCAGGTTTCCATGAAAATACGTACTTTTGTGATTTTAAACTCGTTTTTCTCAAAATGTTCGCATGCTAAAATGAATATTTCATCGCGTATTGATTCAGGAGACCTTACCGCAAAAATGTAGAGCTTAAAATTTGAAGAACGATTTTCTTATTTGATTTTCTATGAAAATACGTAGTTTTGTGATTTTGTACTGAAATAATTTGAAAACTCCAAAATTCACTCTTACATACCATATTTCATCCACCTGACATGATTTGATACATGGAGCAATTGATACGTATGAAAATTACCAGTGTTTGCTCAATCTGTTTGAAAAATTAGAAAAAAACACAGACATATTTGCGTCTCACAAAAACGGGGAGGGGTCCAGAGGGGTGGCACCTTTACCAAAACTTAGAGCAACTATTCCCCTTGAATAAAAGTTCAAGTTTTCCCAAATCGGCTGTTCCAGTGCTGAGAACGAGCATTTTCAAAAAAAAAGTTCCGTCCCGGGTCTTTACGGGTTAATGGTATGGAATGATCATTGTTGAAAATTACATTTTTTGAGCTTTTATCAAACTTTACTCACTTCTCCAAATTTAACGTAAGTAACCCTCAACTAAGATTACTTTAAGTAAATACAATATTTTTTTTTTGTTATTTGGAAACTTGTTTGATCAAATTTGATTGAGTTTTGACTGAATTACAAGAATTTTTCGAAAATATGAAAAATTGCACCGGGCATGCAAGAGTTAACTTTGACAGGTATGTGAATCATGCAAAAGTTGCGTTTAAAGACTCGTTAATATTACCTAGTGTTGTAAGAGCAATATATTTTGATTAGTATTTTTTATCACGAATTTTCAGGTGATCAATTTCACCCCACTGATCAATTACACCCCTTTCCACGGTACACTAAAGTCACTTTTTACACGGGGGATACGTGCCGCTTAAAAAAAAACCGCGTAAATTCCAGAATCCGCGTAAAAATACCGCGTAAACTCTGGAATCCGCGTAAAAAAAGCGTATAAAGCGACTTTAGTGTATGCATATCAAACAAAACAGAGTTTTAAGTTTATTACCGAAATGCCAAAGCAGTCACAATCAAAACTTAGTTGTTATGAACTATTGCCACGCCGACCAACAAGATTTCAAGTTAAGTTTTAAAGTTGTTTATTTTCTAGCTCATCTGCGGTAGCTTAACGGAGCAGTGTTTACAATCAATTTTGCTTTAAAAAAAAACGAACTTTGTTAGTGAGAGTGATCGTTACGCCTGATTTACTGGGGTTAGTATGTATACAATTTTTTCTGGTGAGGGATATTTGGGTTGGGAGTTGAGTTTGTTTATAACTTATTAACTGTTATCGACTGATATCTTATTGCTAGTAACTAAATATAAACTGACGGCTTATAAGTAGTAAACTATTATTTCTTTTAATATTATTGCACTGCGTATTCCGTTCGTTTGAATCTGGAAATTCTTCCTCTACGAGTACCGCTAAAGTCGAATCAAGTTGTCGTTTTTGTGTCTTCAGTATAAGGTATGGCCATAAATTTTCGTGTAGTGGGATGATAAATCTAACAATTAGATACAAGAGTTTAAATTTTAATGTCGGCGTTTTTCAGAAAGCAGTAAAGCTCTGACATATACTGGAAATCTCCACTTGCCAGGATGTCCCTAACGGGCCCGAAGGGAATCTGTTAGCTTCCCAAGTAACAAAATTGGTTTTATCAAAAATTTATAGCGCTGTTTTGGCTGTATTAAGCGCTATAAACCTTTAATAAAACCTATATTGTTACTAGGGTTGGACCTAGCATCACAGAATTCGGTACACGACCAAACAACATGCTCAATATCGTGGTAGCCATCGCCACAATCACAGTGATTACTTTCAACAAGCCCTATACGAAAGAGATGCGTGTTCAACGTGTAGTGATTGGACATAAGTCTGGACATCACGCGAATGAAGTCGCGACCTACATCCAACCCCTTGAACCATGCTTTCGTCGATACCTTAGGAAAAATGGAATGTAGCCACCGTCCTAGTTCATCTGAGTTCCATGACAATTGCCAACTGTTAAGTGTTCTCTGACGCAAAATGCTATAAAATTCATCATAAGCAATTGGTCTACTATAAATATCGCCATCAATAGCACCCACCTTAGCTAAAGCGTCAGCCTTTTCATTGCCCGGAATGGAACAATGAGAAGGGACCCACGCTATGGTAACCCGGTAATTTGTATCTGTTAAAGCACTTAAGAACCGTCGAAATACGGGGTGTGCTTCACAGTCTTCATCGATCGCAATGGCACTGAGACTGTCTGTGAAGATGAAGTAGTGGTCTATGGGTAGGGTTTCGATGATCCCAAGGGAGTACTGAATAGCAGCAAGTTCTGCGGTGTACACGAAAGCAGGAGCATCGAGTTTATAGGAGGCGGTAAAATTTTCGTGGAAAACACCGAAGCCAGTGGGCTCATCTAGATTAGATCCGTCAGTGAAAAACCTTTTATCACAACTAACATGTTTGAACTTATTGGAAAAAATCTTAGGAATCTCTTGCGGTCGCAATTGATCCGGGATACCAATAATGTCTTCTCTCATGGTGGTGTCGAAGAATATAGCATTATTAGAAGTATTTAAAGGTGCGACATTGGAGGAATCGTATGAAGAAGGATTGAAATTTTGAGCCATATAGTCAAAATATAAAGTCATAAATCTGGATTGAGATTGAAGGTCGACCAACCTCTCGAAATTTTCAATTACTAATGGGTTCATGATCGTACATCGAATAAGTAACCGGTAAGAGAGATTCCAAAAACGATGTTTCAACGGAAGAATACCCGCTAGCACTTCAAGACTCATCGTATGGGTCAACTGCATGCAACCTAAGACAATACGCAAACAACGATATTGTATTCTTTCTAGGTTTATAATGTGTGTTTTCGCAGCGGAGTGAAAGCAGAAACAACCGTATTCAAGAACTGACAGTATCGTTGTTTGGTATAACCTTAGAAGGTCTCCTGGGTGGGCACCCCACCAGGTTCCGGTAATTGTACGAAAAAAATTAATCCTCTGTTGGCATTTTTGTGTCAGATACCTAATATGACAAGCCCAGGTGCATTTAGAGTTGAACCAGACCCCGAGATATTTAGCGACTAAAACCTGAGTGATCGTTTTACCCGTTAGTAGGAGCTGCAGCTGAGCTGGGTTATGCTTCCTCGAATAAACGACCAGCTCAGTTTTCTCCGGAGAGAATTCGATACCCAGCTTGAGAGCCCATTCAGACAAATTGTCTAAGGTATCTTGCAATGGTCCTTGCAGATCGCTAGCCTCGCTACCAGTAATGGATACAACGCTATCGTCCGCAAGTTGCCGTAGCGTGCATGAATTGGCAAGACATTCATCGACGTCATTAACGTAAAAATTATATAAGGGAGGGCTTAAACATGAGCCCTGGGGAAGACCCATGTAACTAATTCGGGAAGTTGTCGAATCACCATGTGAGAAATACATATGCTTTTCTGACAACAAATTGAGCAAAAAATTATTTAAAATTGGTGAAAGTCCCTGCGAATGAAGTTTCTCGGTTAAAACTTCTACAGAGACACAGTCAAAAGCCCCCTTAATGTCCAAGAATGCAGAAGCCATTTGCTCTTTTCGAGCAAAGGCGAGTTGAATTTCGGTAGAAAGCAACGCTAGGCAATCATTCGTTCCTTTGCCCCGGCGAAAGCCAAATTGAGTATCTGAAAGTAAATCGTTTGTTTCAACCCATTTGTCTAACCGTAAGAGGATCATTTTCTCCATTAATTTCCGGAAGCAAGAGAGCATAGCAATCGGCCTATAAGAATTGTGATCAGAGGCAGGTTTTCCGGGTTTTTGAATAGCAATGACTTTTACCTCCCTCCAGTCGTGCCGAACAATATTTAGCTCAAGAAACTTGTTGAACAAGTTCAACAAGCGTCTTTTTGCAGAATCGGGTAGATTCTTCAACAAGTTGAATTTAATTCTATCCAACCCTGGAGCTTTATTGTTGCACGAAAGGAGAGCCATCGAAAATTCCAACATCGAAAATGGGGGCTCTTCCATAGTTACTGAAAACGCGTCGCGAAAAATCTTCTGTTCCGGTACAGAGTCCGGGCAGACCTTTTTGGCAAAATCGAGTATCCAGCGATCTGAATACTCTTCACTCTCATTCGAAACGTTACGATTCCGCATGCGCCTGGCGGTATCCCAAAGAGTGCTCATCGCTGTTTCCCTCGATAACGCGTTTACAAACCGCCGCCAGTATCCGCGTTTTTTCGCTTTCATTAAGCTCTTCATCTGCCTGTCCAGTACCTCGTACCTTCGAAGCAGCTTAACCGAGCCATACTTTCGGTAGTCCTTATATGCCGAGGACCTTCGCGCGTACAGTTCAGAGCACTCTCTGTCCCACCACTTGGTAGGAGGACGCCGTCTAATTGTTATCCCGGGTATCGGTTTCGTCTGAGCTTGAGTCGCGGCGTCGATAATCAAGCCAGAAAGGAACGCGTATTCTTCCTCCGGAGGAAATTCCTCGTGAGACTCGAGATTTTCCGCTATGATAGTCTCATAACGCTTCCAATCAATGTTACGTGTGAGGTCGTATGACATATTGATTGGATTCGCGGGAGTTGAACAATTAGCAATTGAAATAACGATTGGAAGATGATCACTACCGTGAGGATCATTGATTACTTTCCACTGGCAATCTAACGCTAGTGATGTCGAGCAAAGGGATAGGTCTAGCACGCTTCCACGTGCTGGAGGATTAGGTACACGTGTCGCTTCCCCAGTATTCAAAAGTGTCATATTAAAGTCGTCGATCAAGTTACAAATTAAAGAAGATCGGGCGTCGTCGTATTGCGATCCTCATTGCAAACAGTGGGAGTTAAAATCTCCCAAAATCAAAGAAGGTGCGGGAAGCAATTCTGCTATGTCAGAAAGTTGCCTCTGTTCAATCCGCACGGATGGAGGAATATATATCGAAGCAATGCAAAGGTCTTTTCCATTCATATTTGTTTGGATGGCAACGACTTCAATATTCGAGATCCGAGGGAGGTTGATTCTAAAAAAGGAGTAGCACTTTCTGATCCCTAAAAGTACCCCTCCACCATGTGAGTCTCGGTTACGACGGATTATGTTAAAATCGTGGAAATTGGGTTGATTATTTGAATTTAGGAAAGTTTCACGAAGCGCAAAAGCGTCACAATTGTATGTGTTTATAAAATGAGAAAATAAATCGAGTTTGGGGATGATACTTCTGCAATTCCACTGTAATACAGTGACAAAATTCCTAACCTCTTTCGCCGTATTAGTCATCGAAAGATATGATAGCTGAAATGAGGGGCCAAGTTGCTGCTAGTTGTTTCAAAAATGTTTTCACTGTAGGGAGAAGGGCAAGAAGAATGTTTTTAAGGGGATCTGTTATGTTGAATGTTTTGAATATCCAGTCCACAATTTCAGAGAAATTTATAAACCCTGTTTCTTTTTTATCTTCTGATCGAGAAATGAGTGCACGAGGGGTTTTTGGTGCCCCAGGAAGCGGTAGGTACTCCTGGTTAGATTTGAAATTAAAACCGGGAGGTACTTGCTTCGGTTTTTCTTCACCGCTTCCTTTTTGCGTAGGTTTATTGGCCATTCCGCTAGGGGTTATCTTACGACCTTTGCGAGAAAGATTAAGAGAGTTTTCTATTCTCCTCTTCCTAGATCCTTCTGGCATGGCATAAGAACACCCTTCAACGGGATCGTCAGATGTACCCTCATCGGTTGGCAGAAAGGAAAAGATGTTTCCTGTCGAGGGTGGCTCAACTCTCTTTAGCATTTCTGCAAAAGAGCGCTTTGATCGTTCCTTGAGGGAACGCTCTATTTTCTCCTCGCGCTGTTTGTACGCGGGACATGCCGAGCTCCCTCGCAGTAAAGACACTTTTCAGTATCCTCACTGCAAGTGGTCTCAGCATGATTGCCTCCGCACTTGCTGCAGCGTGCCTTGTTGCAACAGTAGGTGGCTGTGTGACCTAACTGCTTGCAGTTATGGCAGCGGTACAAACAGGCGTACAGGTAGACGAACCTTATGCAAAAGGATGTAGTTCGGCAGTGCAGATCCGGCAAATGTTACCCGAAAGGAATCCGAAGGAAAGAATTTCTTCTTTCCTTCATCGATGGACACTGAATGCAATTGCTTGACATCCAATATCTTTACATCTTGCATCATTGGATTCTTAAGACAGCCAACCCCATGACGAAAAATGTCATCGACAGTGAGATTCCCTTCGGTCACAACACCGTCGATCTCTACATCCTTGGCAGGGATGTACACGCGATACTCTCTCGTGAAGAGCTCGCAGCAAGCACTTGCGTTTGCTTACTTCGAGCTATTCACGACAACTCGCAGTTTGTTCGGCCTCACCTTTGTGATTTCGGTTACGTCCGAAAACCGTTCTGTCAGGTCCTTGCCAATGCGCAAAACATTCAATGGTTTCTTTATGGGCCGGAAGTAGACAGCGTACGGGCCCTTAAATTCATCCGGGTAAGCTTTTATACGAACGTTAGCTAACACGTTCAGATTTGGTGGACTAGGTGCAGGGGATGGCAGGGGAGATGGAAGCGGGGAGCTGCGGGGTGATATTTCAATCACATCTCCATTCGTTTCAACGTCTAGGAACAATTCCACCTGCAAGTTGTCCATATCGTTCATGTTTGCGGAAGCAATATGCTCTACCGCACACTAACGGTAAACAACCGTGTATAAATGGGGTACCAAGTTGAAGTGATTAAATGAAAAAACAATTTGTCCAAGTAAGATGAATTAAAATTTAAAAAAGTCACTCGTATAAATGGGCAATGAATAAAAATAATAAAAACAGAATACTTCACCGAATATCCAGGTCGGTTTTATTTCTCAGCTGCCGTGTCCTACACGCAACCTTGTGGATGTCAGAGGATGATCACTATCCAGTAGCTGATCCGTACTGCTAGCGGGGTATCCAGATCCCCGCTGTGAGGGAAGGGGATTTGCTTCTGCTGCTATCGGTGTCAGCAGCTGCTTCTCGTTGCTGGTAGCGGGGTATCCACCACCCGCCGCTGCGGGGAAGTTGAACTGCTTCTAATGTGCAGGCTATTGTCACCACAGCACAAAACGAACCGAAAAAAGCACCGTACAGTATTTCGTGTGGTTTATTGTTAAGTGCGAGTCGTAACTGACTGAAAAAACAACGTCTATTCGCCACGAAAGCAGAAACGGCACTCAACAACAAGATTTCAACTTTATAGATAGAAATTATTTATATGCGTGAAATTTTCAGTTTCAGCCCGCCACTGTATGGGCTTAGTTCGTAAACAACTATCTGGCATCTCTCTCTTTTACTCGCGTCGTAAGTCGCAATGTCGTTTCTTGCTTCCTGGGTGAATCCACACTCTAACAGTGGAATGAAGAAACTCGCTATATGTAGCACACACCAATATAGCGTAGCGTAGCGTAAGCACGGTATATTTCGTAAATTGCAGACTGGTGACTAATGTCGTTTTCTTACTCTTTTCTTTCTATACTTCGCAGCTTCAAATAAAACATTTTCAGTGTCGTTGCATTGGTATGCGTAATAATGGGAAAGCTGTCAATCCGTTTTGTTTTGGTCATTATCGCATTCGTCATTTTGTCTCGTTTCCATTTCATATGTCCATCTCGCAAATGTGCTGAGAAAAAATTTACCTGACACTCTACCACGTGGAACGAAAACCAAAACAAACCAGTTTTGACACATACGTGTGAATGCGTTGGTAACTTCCTACAGTATACTCTGTTTTATTCGGGTGTCGTCAGGGACAGAAAAAGTGTAGTCAGAGATAGAAAAAGGGTAGTCCGAAAAGTCAAATAAAACATTTACGGTGTCAAAAGTGTCGTTTGAGTGTAGCTACACCGCGAAAACGAAAACGACATAACGCTTCCACTCGGATTGTATGAGGTACAATGTTCTGGAGTAACATTTAAACCAATCTGAGATGAAGTAGGCCCGACAGGCATCATTGCTGGCCACACCCATCTTTACCGTAGCTTTGGGATAGTAGAAAGGA
The DNA here is from genome assembly GCF_029784165.1 of Wyeomyia smithii. NCBI lineage: Eukaryota > Metazoa > Arthropoda > Insecta > Diptera > Culicidae > Wyeomyia > Wyeomyia smithii. The sequence goes on along the minus strand of NC_073696.1, from coordinate 145,667,846 downwards.
TATTGATGATGTAATACTTATAATTGCTAAACACACATTCTCCTACTGATGCAGGCCCGTAGGTACCGGGGGGGCTAGGGGGGCTACCAATGCAACGACACTGAAAATGTTTTATTTGAAGCTGCAAAGTATAGAAAGAAAAGAGTAAGAAAACGACATTAGTCACCAGTCTGCAATTCACGAAATATACCGTGCTTACGCTACGCTACGCTATATTGGTGTGTGCTACATATAGCGAGTTTCTTCATTCCACTGTTTGAGTGTGGATTCACCCAGGAAGCAAGAAACGACATTGCGACTTACGACGCGAGTAAAAGAGAGAGATGCCAGATAGTTGTTTACGAACTAAGCCCATACAGTGGCGGGCTGAAACTGAAAATTTCACGCATATAAATAATTTCTATCTATAAAGTTAAAATCTTGTTGTTGAGTGCCGTTTCTGCTTTCGTGGCGAATAGACGTTGTTTTTTCAGTCAGTTACGACTCGCACTTAACAATAAACCACACGAAATACTGTACGGTGCTTTTTTTCGGTTCGTTTTGTGCTGTGGTGACAATAGCCTGCACATTAGAAGCAGTTCAACTTCCCCGCAGCGGCGGGTGCTGGATACCCCGCTACCAGCAACGAGAAGCAGCTGCTGACACCGATAGCAGCAGAAGCAAATCCCCTTCCCTCACCGCCGGGATCTGGATACCCCGCTAGCAGTACGGATCAGCTACTGGATGGTGATCATCCTCTGACATCCACAAGGTTGCGTGTAGGACACGGCAGCTGAGAAATAAAACCGACCTGGATATTCGGTGAAGTATTCTGTTTTTATTATTTTTATTCATTGCCCATTTATACGAGTGACTTTTTTAAATTTTAATTCATCTTACTTGGACAAATTGTTTTTTCATTTAATCACTTCAACTTGGTACCCCATTTATACACGGTTGTTTACCGTTAGTGTGCGGTAGAGCATATTGCTCCCGCAAACATGAACGATATGGACAACTTGCAGGTGGAATTGTTCCTAGACGTTGAAACGAATGGAGATGTGATTGAAATATCACCCCGCAGCTCCCCGCTTCCATCTCCCCTGCCATCCCCTGCACCTAGTCCACCAAATCTGAACGTGTTAGCTAACGTTCGTATAAAAGCTTACCCGGATGAATTTAAGGGCCCGTACGCTGTCTACTTCCGGCCCATAAAGAAACCATTGAATGTTTTGCGCATTGGCAAGGACCTGACAGAACGGTTTTCGGACGTAACCGAAATCACAAAGGTGAGGCCGAACAAACTGCGAGTTGTCGTGAATAGCTTGAAGCAAGCAAACGCAAGTGCTTGCTGCGAGCTCTTCACGAGAGAGTATCGCGTGTACATCCCTGCCAAGGATGTAGAGATCGACGGTGTTGTGATCGAAGGGAATCTAACTGTCGATGACATTTTTCGTCATGGGGTTGGCTGTTTTAAGAACCCAATGATGCAAGATGTAAAGATATTGGATGTCAAGCAATTGCATTCAGTGTCCATCGATGAAGGAAAGAAGAAATTCTTTCCTTCGGATTCCTTTCGGGTAACATTTGCCGGATCTGCACTGCCGAACTACATCCTTTTGCATAAGGTTCGTTCGTCTACCTGTACGCCTGTTTGTACCCCACCCGTTTGTATTGCCCCACCACGCAATTTTCTCATGTATGTGATCGATACTAGGTGAAAAAATCCAAAAGAAAAATCTTAAATATTAGCAATAAACATTATTGAATAGTCACCAGTTTTTTTAATGTTAACGGTATCAGTCAATTTTTTGGTCGAGCAAATATGCCAAAAAGGATGAGTTCTTCGATCTTTTGGTGAGCCAGTATCCTAACTCTCTGCAATATGATCTTGTGATTCATGTTCATGTTCAGTTCAATTTATTTTGGCCAGACTTTTCCACATCTCGGAAGCATAACCCAGACCGTTACCTGGCCCGAACAACTCTGTTCCGGTTCGGTCCGAAATAAAATCAGATTATAAAAGTTGTAGTCTGAACGAACTTTGAACTAGGCATTCCACACTCTACCTGGTCTGATGGTAAACACAGATCAAACAAAGCCTATCGTAAAATTTAGAATTTGGACTGACGGTTGAATCGCTCCATTCTCTCAGTATTTCTTCGCGAATAGATTCTCTCAGTATCGTTGGTTGGCATCGGTCGGCGACTCTTTTAGACATTTGGCATAAAAAAATTCGATATCGACGATAGCATGAACTTTTACCTGTGCATTTAATCAGTCAGAAAGTTGAAACATTGATCGCTTTGAGGTGTTCCCAAAGGCCGATTGAGCTAAAATTTTGCGTGGGGACTTTTGAACCCTACCGCTAAACGATATTCGAATGACCTTTTTTTATACATCTCAGTGGCCCCCTACTGTATATCTTCCATTACTCGTCAATTGAGGTGAGTATTTTTACGGCTGGGTACTTGAATACAAGCTCGATATGAATATAAAGTAAATGTACGAAGCTCTTACTCAGTTAGAGTAAAACTAGCTGAACCTGCGTAAAAAAATGGTCCCCTGAAACTCAACTACACAATGTAAACCTGCTCATTTAAGTTAGCAATTTGTAGTTTTTTTTAATAAGGAGGTTTTTAACCACAAGCTGGCTCGCCACTTTAAGACAGAAATGATAAAATTTATATCCCTGCTTTATTTCCTGAAAATTGCGGGAATATAAACCCGGAAAACCGGATTTTCGGGAATAAGAAAATTCTTACGGGACACCCCTAACGCTTATTTAAAAATATATGAGCTTCTGAATCTTTAGGTGCTAAAACAATGGAAATGGGACGAAAAATGTAAACGGTATAAGAATTTTAATTTGTGAGTACCCGAGAACTCCGTTGGACGCGTAAAGGTCTTTTTTTTGTCGAGCACATAACGGTTTTAAACTGCTTACTCCACAAAAAATAACGTTTTATTAAATAAAAATTCCCTGCCCCCCCCACGCGAAACGGAGTAGCTACGGCTCTGTACTGATGTTAGCCTACGAGGCAAATCGCAGCGTGAAAAAGAAATCATAACACATGAAAGCACCAAACAACATACAAACAATAAGTGGTCAAGAGAGAAAGAATCCCAAAGTCGGCCTGTGCTCGTAAGAAGCACAAAAGGCAGAAAAAAAACAAAATGTGGCGAACGAACTATATCTTCTGTGCCAATTTATGCTACACAATTAAGAGCCAGTTCGCGAGAGGCGCAACCGCATGTTGTTTTGATGTTCTCCGATTGAGCTGAAACTTTCAGCGTTTGTTTGTCTACTCAAGGTAGGATGTTTTGCAAAATTTCAATTTTTTTCATTGAGGTTAAATGGGGTAAAACGGCTCTTGGAAATGATATGTCCGAAAACGTCCAAATACTAAAAAGTGCAATAACTCCTACTAGACTTGATGAATTTTCCTAAAAATTTGTGGTATTTTTCTACACTAAGAGTACTTCAAAACACATGGTCACAATATATGGCAATGAGGTAAATTGACGAAAAAAACGCATTTTTCTTTTAAAAGTTGTCAATTTTCAGAGTCATCCTACTCTTCTCAACATCGCTAGAAAAAATATCTGAATATGGCGTTTTCTAGAGCAACTCAAGAGCTTTAATGTCATGTATAAGCCAAGTGTGCTAAATGGGGTAAAACGGCCCTTGTAGGTTTTTTTTTCAAAAAACCGTCAAAATCACTAAAATCACTATAGTTCCTGCTAGACTTAATAGATTTTATTGAAAATTTGAGTTATCACTGTACCTTACCAGAACTACCTACTTTACCAGAAAATACGCAATTCTGGATAAAACGTCCCTTGAAGTTTTTTTTTTTCGAAAAAAGCCGTCAAAATCACCAAAACTGCAAGATTTTGGGTTAGACTTGATAGATTTACTGAAAATGTAGATTATTACTCCAAGTTAATACGAACTTAAGGGCAAGATGACTAAGGGGCCATCCACTTACCACGTGGACAGATTTTTGACGATCTTCCTTTACACTATGTTTGCCTACATAAATATTGCAGGGAATCGTGCAAATAACGATTTTATTTGCTCCACGGATAAGTAGGAACTCGGTTGGAATTATTTATTTTCGCAACCGTCATGTCGATAATATCTTTTACCTTGTTTGATGCTTTTTTTGAAGTCAAGGAAAACTTTAGTCCTTTTTAGTCAATTTCCAAAAGATGCATCTGGATATTATGTCAAGTAAAAGCTCTGTAGTCTTTTTATGAAATGCTAACTTCGGGTTCTGGACCTTTTCTGTAGAGAAATAGCCCCCCGAAAATCACCGAGTATTTTTCAAGAAATTTTTTTTTTTCGTTATGTAAATCTATTTGTTACTTTTGTCATCTTGCCCTAAAGTTCGTATTAACTTGAAGTAATAATCTAAATTTTCAGTAAATCTATCAAGTCTAACCCAAGTTCTTGCAGTTTTGGTGATTTTGACGGCTTTTTTCGAAAAAAAAATCTTCGAGGAACGTTTTACCCCAAATTGCGTATTTTCTGGTAAAGTAGGTAGTTCTGGTAAGGTACAGTGATAATCCAAATTTTTAATTAAATCTATTAAGTCTAGCAGGAACTATAGCGATTTTAGTGATTTTGACGGTTTTTTGTAAAAAACCTTCTAGGGCCGTTTTACCCCATTTGGCACACTTGGCTTATACATGACATTAAAGCTCTTGAGTTGCTCTAGAAAACGCCATATTCAGATATTTTTTCTAGCGATGTTGAGAAGAGTAGGATGACCCTGAAAATTGACAACTTTTAAAAGAAAAATGCGTTTTTTTCGTCAATTTACCTCATTGTCATATATTGTGACCATGCGTTTTGAAGTACTCTTAGTGTAGAATAATACCACAAATTTTTAGGAAAGTTATTGCACTTTTTAGTATTTTGACGTTTTTGGACATATCGTTTTCAATGGCCGTTTTACCCCACTTAACCTCAATGAAAAAAATTGAAATTTTGCAAAACTTCCTACCTTAAATGAACAAGCAAACGCTGAAAATTTCAGCCCAATCGGAGAACATCAAAACAACGTCCCTCAGAAAGGCGGTTGCGGCTAGTGATGGGAAACTTATCGATACTTATCGATAATATCGATAAGTGCTTGACATCGATATTATTGTTAATTTTTTGACGTTAACGATAATTATCGATATTATAAGGGTGAGCACAAGTCAGATCGGCTGGTTACTGGAGGAGACCCAAAAGAAGGAGACCTCACCTACCCTTCCCCAGGAGTTGCTTTTGCCGCTGGGTATTTGTTGCTATTCGACAAGATTTAGCATTGTTGGGGGTGGTGTAAAGGTTCGCCCCGGATGTCTTTGAGTTTCTGAGAAATAATGGTAACTAAAAAGGTATTTATAGTTTTTAGTTTACTATGAACAGATGAATTCGACAACTCAGTACTGGAGAACTTTAAAAAAATATCCAAACTTTTCACCCCATCTCATAAAAAGCAATGACACGAAATTGTAATAAAATGCATTTTCTTTGGCTTGCCAACTCTTATAATATGATGGACATGCATAGCGGCAGTCTATTGGTAATTCTCTGGTAATTATTTAGTTTAACTTGGAACTGTTTAAGTTTAAAGTATCTGTTACCCAACAAACAATTTTTAGTTCCACTAAAAATCCAAATCAACGAAATTGTTGCGCCAAAAAAAGTCCTGATTTATACAGGGGGTGGAAAAAATAATTGAGATAAAAAAAAATTCTCGAATTTTAAATGGCCAGAACTTTACGAAAAATGAATCAATTTTGATAACCAGTTTCATTCCACCGGCAAACAGTATTATATTAGTATTACTTGGGAACTTGGTGTGACCATCCTACACCGAAAATGTTTCGGATTTTAAGAGTGTGTGTCAAAGTGTACATTTTTGCAACGCATAGAACGTTTTAGGCAACTAAATTGTCTATCTAAAATACTTCATTTAAAAAAATCTGAGATCACCCATAATTTCTAAAATCATTTTTTGTTTTTAAAATTATATTTTTTTCAGAGTAGGATCTTAAACTCATTTTTTTATATTTTTGAAGTAGGCTGACCAGATTTTCTCGGGATAAAAACGGGACAAACGGGTTCAAAAAACGGTACACATGTTAACATGTATTTTTGAAATTTTTTTCCAACCAAAGCATGCAAACAATTGGGACTGCTTCGATGAACTTACCCCATCCTGAAGAGTGCAATTTTCAGCAATGAGTTCCTGAAATTTGTCACATGATGATCGAAATTTTGACTAACAATTATCATGGTCTCAACTTTCAATCTGACCTTTTTAAATGTTAATCCAGATAAATTTTCAACGCAAGTTTGCAAAGTTGCTTGGTTTAATAAGACCTACACACCCACAATGTTCGATTGAATTCTGCTAGAGTGCTGCAAGCTCAAAGAAAATTAGTACCCAACAGGGAAAAAACCGCCAGAATCAACACCCATACTTAATAAATTTATACCTCGATGATACCTTGGCGAATCTTCAATCTTTGGCTACCAATGAACCTGAAATAAATTCTTATTTATTGACAACATATAAACCTATGTGAAACAGAATGTCAGAAAAAGTTCTACGCGTTGCAAAAATGTACACTTTGGCACACACTCCGAAAATCTGAAACATTTCCAGTGACCCTTGGTCACGTCCAGTTCTCAAGTTATACTAGGAATCTAGGACAGTTTTCCAGTAAAATGAAACCTGTTTTGTCTGAATTGATTCATTTTTCGTGAAGTTTTGGCCATTTAAAAATTGACAGAATTTTGCCTGCTTCAATTATTTCCCTTATTACGCAACCTTCAAAATGAACTTCGGCTTGAAACTACTCCGTAGAAAGCACTCCCGGCGTAAAACTCAAAGACTTTCCAAAACAAACTGTTTAACTCGTCCGGTAGTTTGAATTATCATTCGCAGTATCGTAAGATTTGTCATTCAAGGCCTTAACACAATGGATACGTTGCGGCTGCTTTTTCGGCAATTTGACAGTTAGCCCATACATTTACTGTCAAATTGACGCCAAAGCAACGCAAACGTATCCATTCTGTTTGGGCCGTTACTATAACCGCAATAACGTTTGCGGTAAAAAAATGGACAAAAATTGCCGATTTCATGGGTTTCAAAATGGCGTCAAAAACAGACATCGTGCGGCACTTTGTGGACGCCGGGTATGCCAGTTCTGGCATCTACAACATTTTGACACTATTGGACAATGATCAGAGCATCGAAAGAAAACCCGGTTCTGGACGGCCAACGACCCTGAGTGACAAGAAGCTTCAAAGGATGCTGAAGAGGAAGACCGAGGGAAAAGTGGCTAAATCGCTGCGTGCACTTGGCCGAGAGATTGGTGCATGCTCTAAAACAGTGAAAAAGTATCTGGAGAACAGACATGCATACAAGAAGCTGCAGTCCCGACCATTGGTCTCGGAGCTGCAGGCAATGACGCAGCGACAGCGGTTGAATAAGATGGTCAAGTCGATTTTCCCGGCGAATCGCGACGTGGCAGTGGTGATGGACGACTAGACCTATCTCACCCTGGATGGCAACGACTAGCAGGGTTCTTCGTATTTTACCTCCCCCACGAAGGAAGTGAGCACCGAGGTTAAGTTTATTTCACAGACCAAGTTCCCCAAGAAGGTGCGGCTGTGGCTGACAATCAGCGAGAAAGGGATGTCAAAGTTACTCTTCTTTCGCTCCGGGCTGGCCGTGAACGGGGAAATTTATAGTACGAAGTGCCTGACAGACGTTGCGTCGTTCATCAAGAAATACCATAAGCGCGAAGACACGGTGTTCTGGCCAGATTTGACGTCGGCCAACTACTCGAAGCGATCGTAGGAGGAGATGGAGCGGCTGAATATCGATGTGGTACCGAAGTCGGCGAATCCGCCCAATGTCCCCCACCTGCTTCCCATCGAGAATTTCTGGGCAAACTTGAAGCGCAAGATATATTCCAACAATTTTGTCGCGAAAACGGAGGAGGAATTAATAAAAAAAAAAGAAGGAAGAGCTTAAAAACATGGCTACGCGCATGTTTTCGTCCGCCATGGCAAATGTTACGGTTAACTGCCGGAAGGCCGCACGCAAGGACGTAATATTTTTTTGCGAGGAAGCTAACATGATAACCTTGCATGGGAAATTCATCCAACTCAATTATCTGTCATAGTTTCTTTTTCATCACCATCTGAAATAGTTTTTTTTTCATCTGAAAAAAATTTTTTTTACCGCAAACGTTAGCTGTCAAATTATCGATTCTTATCGATAATATCGATAAAACCCCCGGAATTATCGATTGTTATCGATGTACGTTTTGGGCGATATTTCCCATCACTAGTTGCGGCTCTCGCGAACTGGCTCTTAATTCCATTTTCAATTAATTCCATTCAATTCACACTCGACATAAATTAATTTCGATGTTACACACGTGACACTCGATGTACCGTTTTAATTCAAACTTAGAACAGTCTCAAACTTCGAACACTTCACAATAAATGTCGAATTATTATAGCTAGTGTAATAAAAGAAATGATTATTATATGAGCCGTTGCGGAACAGAGTGGTCTATGTGCCATCGAGCAAATTTGTCAGGAGCAGCAATTTTCGAAAGGGTTCGCCACAGAAGGCAGAATCACGAAAGGCAGAAGCACGAAAGGCAGAATCATGAAAGGCAGAACTCTATGACCGTACACACAAGGCAGAATATTTCAAAAGGCAGAATTTGGAAGGCCCGAAAGGCAGAATCACTGGTAGCAAAACCTAACTCACGATAGGCAAGTGAGTGATGACAAATTGGTGCGAATCCTGGTTACGGTATCAAAGCTGCTACTCTACCTTTATTATTTAATATTATGTGGTAACCAGACATAATAACTGGTCACAAGCAACGACCAGTTTCGATGGGAGGTGCAAATCAAGCCCAATTATTAGATCAGAAACGCGCAAACTGGTTGAGCTCAGGTCCCAAAGAGTCTCACGGCATCGCGGAGAGTAATTTTTCGATTGTAGGTATAACATACACCAGTCTCAACGGCTAGTTGATTGTAATTAACATAAAACAATTCATGCGGCGAAGACGTATAAACGAGGGCAAGGAACCGAGGCGGCACAAAGCCGCCGTGGTCTCCGCGGTCCGAGCCGGCCGCCGTCGGAAGCGTCGGCCTCTCGCATACAAACAACTGAACTACTGGTTTTCTAGGACTATTCAAACAGGTTTTCTTTCCCTTAGTTAAGTCCGAACGAGCGGTAGCGAGTAAGGACAGCATACACTTGGACAATAGAGTCGGCCGAAGGCCGCGAGTGTGTAAAAAAAAAGAAAAAAGACCATTTTTTGATTCTGCCATTCGTTATTCTGCCTTATGAATTATTCTGCCTTTCGTAATTCTACTTTTCGTTATTCTGCCTTTCGTGATTCTGTCTTTCGATTTTCTGCCTTTCGTAGGAGACCCTTTCGAAAAATCTCTGAATAAAATTCAGTTCAACGGATTCTTTCAAACAAAATGTTCTAATATAAAGATTATGAAGTGGTTTAACATGTGAATACATAAAATTACCATTTTTTGGTGAAATAAGTGAATTTACCATACCAATGTACCTAGACCACTCTGACTACATATATATTTTGCTGGAATTCTCGTATCGTTTCGGAACAGAGTGGTCTATGTACATAAACATAAATAAAATTGCCGTTAACTCGTACAAAATAGTTAGTGTCACATGTTATATGATGTACATGGCATGTCACATGAAACATGTGACGTGTAACATTACATGTAATACAACATGTTACATATTACATGATATTTGACATGTTACATTTTTCGTGTTACATTACGTGTAACATGTTACAAACCACGTGTAACATGTTACAGGACAGGTGACAAGTTACATATCACATGTAATATGTTACATGTCACATGTTACATGATGGTATTACCTCGATTTATGTACATAGACCACTTTGTTCCGAAACAGAATGGCCTTTCTGTTTCGGACAAAATTTCAAACTGGTATAAATCAGCTTTAAAGTTCGATTTTTCGAAATTTTTCTAGTCTCCTAACTTCAGTTTCTTGAGTAGATGCGGATTATGTAAAAAACTCATTTTTGAAAAAAAAAAATATCTTTAGACCACTCTGTTCCGCAACGGCTCATATACCATTTTGTTCCTTGGAATGTCTTTCACCCAGTGATGTATAGCTCTTCACTGTAGGGCCACTTCCGGGGAAACAGCAGGCGTTGAAAAAAGTGACAGTCATTATTCAGATGGTTTGCCTATCTATCTCTTAGTGATTACGTTGAAGTGTTCGGAATTTGAATCGAGGCCGATTTCTAAATTTTCTTTCATGAACAAAACATATTTAAATCTATAAAAATAGCACTTAATTGCAACAACAATAAAATAACCAACATGCTAAACCCTTAAGCTTAAGTGTTCTAAAGTTGATGCAGTACGGTACTTGTAATCCTTGAACATTTTACAACTTCTAGTGCGAAAATCATTCGCTTTTCTGCTTTCGCTACGATAAGAAGCAAACGAGCATCGCTCCGTATAGATTTACCCGTACGAAACAGACATTGCTTTGGGTGCATACGGTACGCACGTGTTGCTTGTGTATTTTCTGTCGCTGCTTGGATAACTTTTGTTATCCAGCAGCCATCCAGCAGCCGTAGCAAATCTACCAGCGCTGCCGGGCGCTAGTACCCCCTAGCGGTGTAGATGACTGTGTACTGAGTGCAGATGGTACACGTGTTTTTTGTGATTTCAGTACCAGATCTGTAATACAAAAACCGTCCAGCAGACGGAACAAACTCCTCGCGTCGCCTGGCGCTGGCTATCCTCTAGCGTTGATTCAACCCGCCGAGGGAGACTCCTGATCGCGATTCATGCCAAGACGCTCACCGGATTAATCCAACTAGCAACCAGGAGGGCGCTTAGTCAAAAGAATAAAAAAGTCTGGTGAAGTATTCTTCTCATTATTATTAGTTTTTTTCCAAGGTCTCGTAGTTTTTTAAGCCCATAGAGAAGCTTCAAAAACAGTTTTCGGAAGTAACCGAAATTATTAAGGTTAGACCGAACAAACTGCAAGTTGTCGTGAGTAACTTGAAGCAAACAAACGCAATTGCTTGCTACGAGCTCTTCACGAGAGAGTACCGCATGTACATCTCTGCCAAGGATGTAGAAATCGTTGGTTTGGTTACCGAGGGGAATCTCTCTGTCGACGACATTTTGCGTTATGGGGCAGGCTGTTTCAAGAACCCCGTGATGCAAAATGTAAAGATATTGGATAAATTTAGACAATCTATACCGAGCGTCTTAGCAGAGTGATTGAGAAATGAAAGAAATAGTTATCGGTTTCCGTTATACTCTACTAGAACATTTTTTGGAAATAAATATTGAAATTCAGTCCGCGCAAATATATATTTCGACTGTGACATACAGTCTTCCTCAGTGCTTATGTGGACTGGTAAAGAACAAAGCGTAAATCCCGTTTTTTATTTGTAGTAGGTAAAAATGAAAATTTAGCACTCTTAATTGGAGTTAAATAGGGAATTATGCGGTCGATTGTTTACCGTACCATGTCTGGGGTTTCTGGGAAGCAGATTGAATAGCCATGAGGGGTGTTTACCTGCGTCTTTGTTGAGAAGCGTGCATGAGTGTTGTTTATAATTTTCTAAACTTTCAGCTACGTCTAATTTCCATAAATTATTAACGGGGCGGAGGAGGTGAATGTTATCCGAAGTTAGTGGATGTTCCTCGTTAAAAATATGTTCAGCCACTTTTGATTTGAAAAGGTGTGGTGGGGCATTTTTTGAAACTTTACTTGCTTGTGTCACTTCTGCGAAATGTTCTTTGAAACGTATCCCTAGGTTACGTTTAGTTTGTCCAATGTAAACCATGTCACAGTGACTGCATGCAATTTTATAAATTCCAGCTTTGTTCAGGGTATCTATAGGGTCTTTGGTAGACCCCAAATTTGTTTTGAGTTGGGTATTTCTACTAGTGTAGACAATATCCATCCCGAATTTCCTAAATTTTGAACGAAGTGGGCGTGTCAAGTTAACGTCATATTCAACGGCTACCCTTTTCAGATCTTCTGTTATTGGGGTGAGTGTTGTAAAAGATTTCCGATTTTGAGCACGCTTCTTTTTATCAACAATGGCTTGAATGATACTTTTATTGTAGCCATTAAATTTAGCAATTTCGAAAATAAATTCCAGTTCCTTTTGCTTGTCTACTTCAGTTAGAGGTAAAGTTTCCATGCGGTGGATCATATGATGGAAGAATGCCATTTTATGCTGGGAGGGATGGTTTGAAGTGTTAGGTATTACCCGTTTTGTATTCGTGGGTTTCCGATAAATTTCAAATTCCAAGTCCGTAGACTTTCTGACTACAACGACGTCCAAGAAAGGGAGTCTGTTGTTAAGTCCTTTTTCAATTGTGAAGTTTATATTTTTATGGGTATTTTTAAGGGATATGAAAAAAGTTTCAAGATCCGCCCTTTTCAAAATACAAAAAATATCATCCACATACCTCCACCATCGAATCGGTAAGATGTTCCTCTTCTCTAATGTACTTTCTATATTTGCCATGAAGAGCTCACATAGAAAGGGAGAAAATGGATTCCCCATTGGTGCCCCTTTAGTCTGTTTGTAAAATTTACCACGAAATGTGAAGTAGTTTTCTTTCATGCAAACGCGTGAAAGTTTCAACAAACTATCAACTTTCTTTTTCCAAGTATTATCAGAATATTGAGAAAGAAGCCAGTCCTCTAAAAGGTTAAAGGTTTCATTCACTGGAACGCTAGGAAATAAGGCCGTAACGTCAAATGAAACCATTTATACCCTGAACAAAGCTGGAATTTATAAAATTGCATGCAGTCACTGTGAGTGTCATGGTTTACATTGGACAAACTAAACGTAACCTAGGGATACGTTTCAAAGAACATTTCGCAGAGGTGACAAAAGCAAGTAAAGTTTCAAAAAATGCCCCACCACACCTTTTCAAATCAAAAGTGGCTGAACATATTTTTAACGAGGAACATCCAGAACAAAATCATTTCAAATCGCCTGGAAATACGCGAAAATTTGATCGACCATTTTTGATTTGAATGAAACTTTGCACACGTATTTGGCTTAGCAAACTGAGCATTTTTCACAGGTGGAGAGATTTTTTACACCCATGAGTTACATTCTAAAAGGGCGTATGCCATTTGGCATAGGTTTTATTCCAAGCATTGTAGCCCAGAAACCGTTGATTGTATAGAAAAACTGTCTGAGAATGAGTTGTAGGGAATTGAAAATGCACCATAAAAAAATAGACACTGCACAAAAAAAGTTTTTTTTGATTAAAAAAAGTTAAAAATAAACATTAAATTTCAATTTAAAAAAAAAGAGTTGATTTTTTTTTTAAGAAACTTGACGTTGATACGCAACTTTAAAAAAAAGTCCAGGATGGAGAAATGAAAAATATTTTTTTTTATGGTAGATTAATTTTTTATAAAAATTCTCATTTAAACATTTTTCAAAATATTTGTATTCTGATGATTATAAAAGATGCAGAGAGTCATTTTGAATCAAAAAGCTCTTGGTAGTAAACATTCTAAAGGCATTGGTTTTCGAGATATTTCTAATTTAAGCTCGAAAAATCATAATTATTTAGGAAAATACACGTTTTTCTTAATTTGTCCATGGTTCTCCAGCAAAAACCAGACGTTCATTGGAATGCTGCATCAAAAATATACAATTCATTCTTTGACAACAAAACGATTGGGCGAACGGTTCTCAAGAAAAGAGTTAAATGTTCTAAGTGATATAAATATATATAGGAATCAAATATTTATTTTCGAGTTTTATTATCTTAGGAACATATTTTTTATGACATAGATACTTTACAGAACTAGTTTCACCTTATATTTTATATACATCATAAGTAAATGATTCGTCATCTTTTGAAAACAGCTTTGTTTGTATCTTATTTTCTGAAATCGGAACAAGAGAGTCATACTTTTGTGTGGCAGCTATTATTATAATGGGTTCAATGATGGCAATTTCGGTCACGGGTTTCTTTAAAACACGTTTTATTATGTCAAAGCCAACGTTTCAAGGATATATTTCCTCGTCCTCAGGGCAACTACGATTAACAGTTTACAATTTACATAAATTAGTCACACGAATTAAGTTATTACATACACAACTTACAAACAAAACAAACAAGTTCTCGTCAAAATATGGTGCATTGGTGTAAAATTGCTTTAGGTTAACTGCACTACACTATGGATATAAAATATACAAAATATTAATTGGTTTGTGACTTTTCAAAATTTAAAAAAACGCAAACGGATGAGCTACACTTACACAGTATCTTCCAACACACATCACACACGATTAAAGCCGTCGGGAAATGTTGTGTCAAAACGGGGAGAAATAATGTTGCAAGACAGAGATAGAGAGTGCTAGAGACTGTAGTAGTCTGCATCAACATGTGAGAGATCGCAGCGTGCCGGAGTAAGCGATGCTTAAGTTGTTCGTGTCCGTTCCATAATTTATTGCGGATCTGTCACATGCGATGTAACACATTTCTAACACCTGTAATGCTTGAATCCTGTCATCCGAAGTAAAATTCTAGTGTTGGCTATATTGAAACTGTGACTCTCTTCTATCGCATGCTTCATCAACGCCGTCTTTTTAAACTCATCTTCCCTTCCCTCCCTCTCAGTGCTAGAATCTCTATACTGTTCGTAGCGTTTCATGAGAGAGCGGTGCGCGACAAGACGGTTCTTCAGTTGCTGTGTAGTCATACCAATGTATGAGCTATCGCAGTCTGCACACGGGATACGGTATATAACGTTTCTTTTTGAAAGATGCGAAGAAGAGTCTTTGAGTTTCGTGAAAAGTAGTCTGTTGGTTTTGACGCATTTGAAACTCAGACTGATATTTTCATGGTTCTTTTTAATGCTGCGTGCAAGTGCGGGTGTGAGGCCGTCAACATGGTGCAAAGATCGATATACTTTTGGTTCCGAGTTTACTTCCTCAACAACGTTATTCGTGCTTTGGTTGATAAATCTGTTGATTAACCGATTTATCAGTGAGCTCGGATTGTTGTTGGTAAGCAAGTGCTCGCGTACTATCTGCTTATTTTCCGTGAGCGATTTGTTCGTCGATAATCGAAACACTCTCCCAATAAAACCGGTTGCCGTATTCAATTTCTGTGCCAGCGGGTGCATCGAGAGAAAATTAAGAATTCTCCCGGAAGCGACAGGTTTCTTATACCACTCGGTCACGATTTTTTGTTCGTTGGTTCTAATAAGAACCATATCTAAATACGGTAAACGGTTGTTATTTTCTACCTCATATGTGAATTGAATATGTGAGTCGAACCCGTTGAGAGCGTTCCTCACATATTCAATCTTGTCAGCTGGGAGAGCGGTGAACAAATCGTCGACGTATTTTTTAATACATGGAATGTGTACATCGATCTTCGCAAGCACATCATCAAGTAATGTAGTCATTACAAGATCAGCTAAAGCAGGTGACAAAGGATTCCCCATGGCTGTCCCTTCCTTTTGCCGGTGATAGGCCCCACGGAAGGTGAAATAACGGGACGAGATGTTAAACTCAATGAGCTTGATAAAAACATTTTGATCTTTGATCGTCGTATTTTTCTCGATCAAGCTCCAGTTATTTCTCACCGCTTGTACCACCAAGTCTCTCGGTATGCAAGTGAACAGGCTTACCACATCAAACGATACCAATACATAGTTGGGGGGAAGTGTGACGTTGTTAATAAACGTACAGAACTCATATGAGTTGCGTACGTCATATTTCTCGTGGTCTATCGAATGATGCAGAATGCTAGCAAGGTATTTTGAGAGATCATATGTTGGGCAGTTTATGCATGACAGTATGACCCTCAGTGAATTGCCGTCTTTATGAATCTTAGGTAGTCCATAAATTTTAGGGCAAGTCGCGTTATATGTAGTTAGCCGATTCGTGGTGGGTTGATCAATCATATTTTGGTGGAATAGTGATTTCACCAGCGTGTTATTTTTCGTTTGAATTTTGCTTGTCCAATCCGCGTCGATCCTTTCGTATGTGTCGATGTCGTCAATAAGGGCTCTCATTTTTGACTCATAATCTTCTCTCTTCATTATAACTGTTTTACTACCCTTATCGGCGGTTACAACACATGAGTCTGGATTTTCTCGGATGAACTTTTTGCTGACATGAAATGCTTCGATCAAAAAACGATTGATAGTGTCTGGTGGTGATGTATGACCACCGTTCGTTAGCCTGTTCATATGATTTTGAATTATGTTGATGTACTGATTGCGACAACCCATTTGCAAACTCTCATCTCTTTCGGACTGTAGAATTGATTCCAAGTCCACGATAATCTTGAAATATGGAATTTCCTGATTATTTTCCAACGGCAAGGCGAACTTGGGAACATAGCCCAAAAGAACCATCGTTTCTTGGGGAATAACAACATCTGTGATGTTTTTAACCCAAGAATCGTTCACTTTGAGTTTGTTTGCTTTTTCAATTTCAACTCTTTTGTAGAGACGTTGAAATTTGCGGCTTGTCTTGATTATTATAGATTTTTTTGAAAATATTGCTCCATTCTGTTACTCCTTGTTCATATTTTTCATATGATACCCAACTAAATGACATTTTTGATGAATTTTTATTACTTTTCTGATTAGACCAATCATACAATTATTTTGCGCTTGTAATGGGATGTTCATGTTCTTTAGCTAAACTTGCATTTCCTGCCATTCGTTTTAATATGCCACCAATTGCATCGAATGGGCCTTCACCATGAGAAGTCGCAAAAAATGCCACTCTGCATCGACGTTATATTTTGTTTTGAACTTGCAATAACAGACAATTTTTCTATTATTATATTGTGAGGCAGCTCCATCAGACATTAATATCGCTTTTTTCAACTCTATTGTTGTTTTCAAAAAACTCATTAATTTGGTAACGAACACCTGAACCGCAACAGTATCATGATGGAGTACTTCCGATATTATGATGAAGCTGATATTCTTAAGTGTTCCAGATTCTGAATAGTAAACAACGAAGGGATGAATGGTGGCTTGACTATCATTCCAATAACTAAACGAATCACGAATTGGTTAAGACGTATTAAAATGAGCTTGACTGTTCAATATTTTTAATTTTGCAATAACGTTTTCGTTTAATTTGCGTAAGCTTGATGAGCACCGATGATCAGGAAAGGGTTTACAGCATTTGGGCTTGGTGTATTCCATTTTCACTTTATTCATCTTCACAAAATGCAAACTGTTACTAACACATCTGGAATAGTGCAATCGTATTTATATACGAAAACAGATATTATAGCTGACCCAGTAGTTATTGGTTGCGTACTTCACAAACAGTTATTATTAGTAAACAAGTAGGTAGTGTTGCGCGACAAACATATTATTTTATAAAACATTTTTATAAAACATTCGAACAAACTTATGATGTATATAAAATATAAGGTGAAACTAGTTCTGTAAAGTATCTATGTCATAAAAAATATGTTCCTAAGATAATAAAACTCGAAAACAAATATTTGATTCTTATATATATTTATATCACTTAGAACATTTAACTCTTTTCTTGAGAACCGTTCGCCCAATCGTTTTGTTGTCAAAGAATGAATTGTTTATTTTTGATCAAGCATTCCAATGAACGTATGGTTTTTGCTGGAGAACCAAGGACAAATCGAAAAAATGTGTATTTTCCGAAATATTAATAATTTATTGAGCTTAAATTTAAAATAACTCGAAAACCGATGCCTTCAGAATGTTTACTACCAAGAGCTTTTTGATTCAAAATGACTCTCTGCATCTTTTAAGGTCATCAGAATACAAATATTTTTAAAAATGTTTAAATTAGAATTTTTATAAAAAAATTATTCTACCATAAAAAAATCATTTTTCATTTCTCCATCCTGGACTTTTTTTAAAAGTTGCGTATTAACGTCAAGTTTCTTTAAAAAAAAATTCAACTCTTTTTTTTTAATTGAAATTTAATGTTTATTTTTAATTTTTTTTGGTCAAAAAAAAATTTTTTTGTACAGTGTATATTTTTTATGGTGCATTTTTAATTCCCCACAACTCATTCTCAGACAGTTTTTCTATACAACCAACGGTTTCTGGGCTACAATGCTTCGAATAAAACCTATGCCAAAAGGCATACGCCCTTTTAGAATGTAACTCATGGGTGTGAAAAATCGCTCCATCTGTGGAAAATGCTCACTTTGCTAAGCCAAATACGTGTGCAAAGTTTCATTCAAATCAAAAATGGTCGATATTCGACCATCGGTGATTTGGCGCGATCTTGCTCTCCACTAACTTCGGATAACATTCACCTCCTCCGCCCCGTAGCTGAAAGTTTAGAAATTTATAAACAACACTCATGCACGCTTCTCAACAAAGACGCAGGTAATCACCCCTCATGGCTATTCAATCTGCTTCCCAGAAACCCCAGGCATGGTACGGTAAACAATCGATCGCATAATTCCCTACCTAACTCCAATTAAGAGTGCTAAATTTTTGCTCTTTACCAGTCCACATAAGCACTGAGGAAGACTGTATGTCACAGTCGAAATATATATTTGCGCGGACTGAATTTCAATATTTATTTCCAAAAAATTTTCTAGTAGAGTATAACGGAAACCGATAACTATTTCTTTGAAGATATTGGATGTCAAGCAATTGCATTCATTATCCATCTAAGAAAGGAAAAGAAATTCCTCCCTTCTGATTCTTTTCGGGTGTCATTTGCCGGATCCGCACTGCAGAATTACATTCTCCTGAACAAGGTTTTTCGATCTGTACGCCTGTTTGTACCGCGACACAGTACTCCCACAGACCGTTACCATAAAAAATGCACCAAAGAATCTGAGTACACTATTCAATTCGCTATGACGTCCAGAATCTCTGATCAAAATTTCTTAATCATCGTACGGTACATTTTCGAGTTATGCTCTTTTAAGGGTCGTAAAGTACAAAAAAGTGATATAAAGACGACGAAGTACTTATTGTGAAGCACGTTTTTTAACCACCGTTTTATGAAATAACTTCCAAAATAGTTTCTACACATTTCAAGGGTTATATTTCAAGACATTAACAATTACTGGAACGATTTAATTGAAAATCCCACTGTGCACAGTGGTCCAAACTCGAAAAATCGAGATCGTTCTAGATTTGATGTGAAAAACTGATTCTATGTACTCAATGTCTTCAGCAAAAATGTTTCATAAAACAAGGCCTTTCTTCTGGCGTTTTTAGTTTTTCGATCAATTCACCCAAAAGTTAGATAAAAAAATATTTTTTCCCGTTTTCAATATACAAGATTGCTTCCTTCAGCAAAACTGTAGAAAATTTCAAAATAAAAACCATTGTTGAATACTGCGATGTCCTATCTGTACGTTGGACACGACAAAATAGAGTTATTCGTGAAGCATCCCTCCTTAAATTCAGTTTTTGGTCTATAACTTTGTCTGTAATGGTGAAAGCAATGCAAAATGTTCTAAGATTTATTGTTTCGACTATCATAGAAAAAGTTATAGACAAAAAACTGAGCTTAACACTTGCGTACCCGACCCCTCCGGAGCCGAAAAAATAAAAATTCTTTTACCTCCGCAAGATCTTAATAGATTTTGATCGAACCTTTTTCATAAGATCACAAATTCATCATAGTTTTTGGGACAGTAGGGGACTTTTCGAAATTTTCCGTTGTTCCAGATTAATCGAGGGGAACCGTGGGGTAAATACCCTTCCAGAGACACAGGCTTGATTAAAAATGGTAGCGAAACCTTGCTTACGACATATCAAACATTACGTTTTTGCAAAACAACACTATTGGCTGTCGATTTTTGGCCACTTGGCGTGTTTTGGCCACCACTGGCCGAGTTGCGGAAATCGGTTCTGGGAATGGTTCCGAGACCTAGCTTGCGGCAATTAAATAGAAAATCGGACAGGAACGGCCAAAACACGCCCAAGTGGCCAAAAATCGATCGCCAAAAGTGTTGTTTTGCAAAAACTTAAAGTTTGATATGCCGCAAGCAAGGTTTCGCTACCATTTTTAATCTAGCCTGTGTCTTTGGAAGGGTACTTACCTCAACGGTTCCCCTCGATAAATCCGAACAAACGGGAAATTTCTAAATATCCCCTACTGTCCCAAAAACTATGATAAATTTGTGATCTTTTAAAAAAGGTTCGATCAAAATCGGTTCAGATCTTGCGGAGTGGCAGGTAAAAGAATTTTCATTTTTTCGGCTCCTGTAGTATGAATAAGTACGATCAGTCATTAGTACAACGGTAAATCCAACAAACAACAACAAACGGAATTCCCTACGGACCACACCTTCTGTATGGCCCTATAATTTGCATACCTGCCTACCTCAGCACATGGCGCGACTCATGCGCATAACAATAATGTTTGTTTATTATCCAAAAAACCCCATCGGCAATAAACAACACGAAAGAATGCGTTCTCACTCGTCACCTCAGATGTCGCAAAAATAAAAGTAAAAGTTTACCTACGCTTAAATATAAAAGAAAATCTTGATTTCAATAAAACAGTTTTTTTCCCTTGTAGGAGCTTATGACCACTGCTACCATTAGTTAGATATATTGTGGTATACTCCGCGTTAATATATATGAGCTATCAGTTCGTACCATCACTATGGGTATCAGTGACGGTCGCCCTAGGACTTTGCATTTCCCCCAAGAAGGAATGCCCTCTTTGATAAAGTTCATTACCTTTGTTAGTTCAGCATTCTATACCTCGTTAGGCGTAAGGACACCTTATCCAAAAATACGCAGTCTTTGCTGAAATAATGCGCCGCATTGGCACAGTAGGTGTTCCGAAGTTTCAACTTCAAGATTACAGAAGCGACAAAGCTCTTCTGTCAGTTTACCTATTTTTTTAAGGTGATACCTACTCGGACAGTGTCCAGTCAGTAGGTTAGTCAACGTACTCAGATCAGCTTTATTTGTACTGAGGAGGTTGCGGGTGATTCTATTACAAAGTGTAATGAATAGTTTAGATTGTCTTGCATTGGAGGTAGCCCTCCAGTTGGCACCAATCATCATTGCTTCCCAGCCTCTGAGCTCTGATTTCAGGCAGGATGTAGAAACCCCACAGAATGGCTCCGGTCCGACGAATGCAGTTGAAGAACCAATTCTTGCTAAGAGATCGGCTTTTTCATTTCCTTCTATACCACAATGACCAGGCACCCAGTATAGATTTACATCGTTTGTTACAGTCAGTTGTCGTAGGGATAAAATACAATCCCAAACTAACTTCGACTGGCATGTGTAGGCTTTAAGTGCATTAAGAGCTGCTTGACTATCAGAGAAAATAAAGATATTGGCATATCTATATTTTCTAGCCAAACAAATATTTGTGCATGTTAGGATAGCATTTATTTCAGCTTGGAAGACTGTGGGCCACTGTCCCATTGGAATTGATATGTTAATTCCTGGTCCAGTAGCCTCAGCACAGTAGATTCACCCATTTCAGAGCCATCTGTGAAAAACAAGAGTGATCCTGGGCGAGTTTTAGGATCTCCGTCTTCCCATTCGCTGCGAGAGGATTCAATCACTTTGAAGGGAATATTGAAGTTAGTCTTGGATTCCATCCAGTCTTCATACATTGTTACTAAGTTGTTCTGTTGAAAATCTTTTAGGATTCGTAAGTGTCCTTCTAGATCCCCTTCCTGAAGAAGTTTAACGCGTTTGAGCCTGAGAGCACCTTTTTCCGCTTCAAGTTGCACATATTGATGCAAAGGTAGAAGATACAAAAGAGCTTCTAAGGCTTTAGATGGTGCGCTGGCCAATGCTCCAGTTATTGATTGGCATACCAGACGTTGTAGCTTATCCAGCTTTTTCTGAGCTGATGTTTGTGTAGTTTCAGGTCACCACACTAATGAGGCATAAGTTATTCTGGGTCTCACAATAGCCAAGTAAATTCAATGAATCATCCTTTGTTTGAGTCCCCACTTCTTACCAAATGTATTGCTGCAAGCCCAAAGAGCATTGTTGGCTTTTGAGATTGCGTACTCCAGATGGTCGTTCCAGTTAAGCTTATGGTCAAGCATGACACCTAGGTACTTGGTTTGCTTGGATAGCTCCAACTGTGTTTCTCCCAACTTTAGAGTTGCAATATTATACTTTCTCTTTCTTGTAAATGGGATAATGACTGTTTTAGAAGGATTAACATTTAGTCCTTCCTGCTTACACCATTTGAGTGTGTAGTTTAGGGCAGTTTGCATTCTTCACACATTTTCACATTTGCCCCTAACTAAGATAGTAATATCATCAGCAAATCCAATGCCTTCATAACCTAGGTTTGTTAAGTTGTTAAGAAGATCATCGACTACCAGAGACCACAATAAAGGAGATAAAACCCCTCCTTGCGGGCAGCCTCTTGTTGGTTTTGTCGTTAGATCCTCCTAAATTGGCTGTGATTAACCGATTGTCTAACATAGCAAGTATCCAGTTCGAGATGCATATGTCAAAACCCCGATTTATCATAGCTTTCTTTATAGATTCGTGAGAAGCGTTGTCAAATGCTCCCTCAATATCAAGAAAAGCTGCCAGTGAGATTTCCTTGGCATCAAAAGACTTTGCTAGTTTTGAAACCAACGTGTGAAGTGCTGTTTCAGTTGATTTACCAGCTTGGTAGGCAAACTGGAATTTGTTCAATGGTCTACTGTTCAAATATGATAATCTGATAAGTAGATTGATGATTTTTTCCATCATTTTTAAAATGACAGACGCTAGACTGATTGGTCTGTATGCTTTGGGACTCGTCCTGTCACGTTTTCCAGCCTTAGGAATAAATATGACGCGGACTTCTCGCCATTTACTAGGAATGTAGCTTAGTATCATGCTAGCCCTAAACATCTCTACCAAAATGGGGACTGTAATATCCTTACTCTTTTGTAAAGCACTGGATAAATCCCATTCGGTCCAGGCGATTTAAAGGGCTTGAAAGAATCCACTGCTCACTCAACTCTTGATCTCGTGAAAATAACACTGGCTATTTCTTGAACTCTAGTCTTGTCATGAATTCAGCTAGACTGAGCTATATAGAAGTCCTGTGCGTTATCAGAAGTCGAATGAGTCGAGCCAGGGAAGTGTGTATCCATCATGACACTAAGTGTTTCCTGAGAATCTGTTGTGAATTGACCATTTTTATTTTTCAAACTGTCTAGTCCATTGGTGTGATCTTTAGAGAGGGCCTTGTGAAGTCTGGCTACAGCAGGCAAGCTTTCAACTTGCTCACATGTAAGCTTCCAGTCCCTTCTCTTCGATTTACGAATCTCTCGATTGTATTCGGTTAGAGACCTTTTATACTCTGTCCAATTACCGGTAGTTTAAGCTTTGTTGAAAAGCCTTCTGGATGATTTTCTAAGCTTTTGAAGTTTATTGTTCCACCAAGATACAGTACTGGACAAAAAAAAGTACGCACCTGTGATATGTTCAAACTTTCTTGATTTAGGTAGATTCTAAGGCAGATGGATAATCAAAGTGTTCTAACAAAAGACAGTACTGGAGGTGTACTTTCGAAAAATGTTAGATAAAGCGACATGGGAACGACATAAAAAAACATAAAAAGAGCTTATATTTGGAAATTGTCATTTTTCTTGTGGACAAAATAAAGTACGCATTATAGTGATTCAACGTTCAAACTGATTTTTCTTTATTTTAGCACTAGCTGACCCGGCAAACTTCGTCTCGCCTATTTTAGTGTTTAATTTAATAATTTTAAACATTTCAAATTTATTGATTCCTTGCGATTCGATTTAATCGTTTCAAAATGTTTGGTTTTATCGGAATGACAACATCCTCGACTTTTGGCTTTTGTACATGACCTCTATTCCGGATATATATTAGGTGCATTTCAATTATTTTCGTTGTTTTCCAGAATCTGAAAGTGATCATCTTTCAATTCAATATGGTGTCCAGGGTCAATGCTTGGCTTCTCTACATCATTTCGATTACGGACAAATCCATGTAGTAGTATTCGGTTATTTTCGGCTGTTTCCCAGAAGTTACCATTTTTTAATTCAAACTGTTGTCTGAGGTCAATTTATAGCTCCTTGCATCATTATGGATCCGGTGATACTCATATTGTAGGGTATTTGGTCACTTTAGGCTGTTTTCCAGACACCAGAAGTCGCCATCTTACAATTTGAAATGTTGTCTGAGGTCGATTTATGGCTTCAGTGCGTCATAACAATTCCGGAAATACCCATATTAGGTGGTATTTTGTCATTTGCCGCTGTTTTTGGAAAACCGGAAGTTGCCATCTTGGATTCAAAATGGCATTTGGGAACAATTTCTGGCCTCCGTGCGTCAATCTGATTAAAGAAACGCTCATATTGGGTGATATTTGATCATTTTCGGCTGTTTTCCAGACACCGGAAGTTGGCATCTTGGGTTTCAAAATGGCATTTGTAAACAATTTCTGGCCCCTGTGCGTTATTCTGGTTCAAGAAACACCCATATTGGGTGTTATTTGGTCATTTTCGGCTGTTTTCCAGACACCTGAAGTCGCCATCTTACAATTCAAAATGTTGTTTGCGGTCGATTTGTGGCTTCAGTGCGTCATAAAAATCCCGGAAATACCCATATTGGGTGGTATTTGGTCATTTGCCGCTGTTTTTCAGAAACCGTAAGTAACCATCTTTGATTTCAAAATGGCATTTGTAAACAATTTTTGGCCTCTAAGCGTCAATCTGGTTGAAGAAACACTCATATTGGGTGGAATTTGGTCATTTTCGGCTGTTTTCCAGACATCGGAAGTCGCCATCTTACAATTCAGAATGTTGCCTGAGGCCGATTTGTGGCTTCAGTGCATCATAACAATCCCGGAAATACTCATATTGGGTGGTATTTGGTCATTTGCCGCTGTTTTTCAGACACCGTAGGTCGCCATCTTAGATTTCAAAATGGCATTTGTAAACAATTTCTGGCCTCCGAGCGTCAATCTGGTTGAAGAAACACTCATATTGGGTGGTATTTGGTCATTTTCGGCTGTTTTCCAGACACCGGAAGTCACCATCTTACAATTCGAAATGTTGTCTGAGGTAGACTTGTGGCTTCAGTGCGTCATAAAAATCCCGGAAATACCCATATTGGGTGGTATTTGGTCATTTGCCGCTGTTTTTCAGAAACCGTAAGTAACCATCTTTGATTTCAAAATGGCATTTGTAAACAATTTTTGGCCTCTAAGCGTCAATCTGGTTGAAGAAACACTCATATTGGGTGGAATTTGGTCATTTTCGGCTGTTTTCCAGACATCGGAAGTCGCCATCTTACAATTCAGAATGTTGCCTGAGGCCGATTTGTGGCTTCAGTGCATCATAACAATCCCGGAAATACTCATATTGGGTGGTATTTGGTCATTTGCCGCTGTTTTTCAGACACCGTAAGTCGCCATCTTGGATTTCAAAATGGCATTTGTAAACAATTTCTGGCCTCCGAGCGTCAATCTGGTTGAAGAAACACTCATATTGGGTGGTATTTGGTCATTTCGGCTGTTTTCCAGACACCGGAAGTCGCCATCTTCCAATTCGAAATGTTGTCTGAGGTAGACTTGTGGCTTCAGTGCGTCATAACAATCCCGGAAATACCCATATTGGGTGGTATTTGGTCATTTGCCGCTATTTTTCAGAAACCGTAAGTCGCCATCTTGGATTTCAAAATGGCATTTGTAAACAATTTCTGGCCTCTGAGCGTGAATATGGTTGAAGAAACACTCATATTGGGTTGTATTTGGTCATTTTCGGCTGTTTTCCAGACACCGGAAGTCGCCATCTTACAATTCAAAATGCTGTTTGCGGGCGATTTGTGGCTTCAGTGCATCATTACAATTCCGGTAATACCCATGTTCGGTCATTTGCCGCTATTTTTCAGAAACGGGAAGTCGCCATCTTGGATTTCTTAATGGTATTTGGAGACATGCCAGAAGAAGGAATGGTGTCGAAACATTATTGACATGTTTGTTACACCTAAAAACATTCACCTGCCAAATTTGGTTATACTTGTTCATTGGTTCAAGAGCTGTGCGTAATTTGTGTTTCATTTGTATGGGACCCCTCCCTTATAGAAGAGAGAGGGGTGTCAAACTATTATGGATATATTTGTTATCCCTCAAAACCAAAAATCACCTGCCAAATTTGGTTCTATTTACTTGGTTAGTTCTCGAGATGTGCAGAAATTTGTGTTTCATTTGTTATGAACCCCTCCCTCACAGAAGAGGGAGGGGAATCGAACCACTATGGACATACTTGTTACCTCTTAAAACATTCACATACCAAATTTGGTTGATTGGTTCTCGAGCTGTACGAAATTCGTGTTTCATTTGTAGTCCCTTGTAGAAGAGGGAGGGGTGTCAAACCATTATGGATATATTTGTTACCCCCAAAAACATCCACCTACCAAATTTGGTTCTATGTGCTTGGTTAGTTCTCGAGATGTGCAGAAATTTGTGTTTCATTTGTATGGGACCCCTCCCTTCCAGAGGAGGGAAGGGGGTCGAACCAACATGGACATATTTGTTTTACTCCTAGAAACATCCACTTGCCAAATTTGGTTTCATTTGCTTGGTTAGTTTTCGAGATGTGCAGGAATTTGTGTTACATTTGTGTGGGACCCCTCCCTTGAAGAAGAGGGAGGGGTCTCGAACTATCTTAGTCACCTTTACCGTCCCTTAAACCCCTATATACAAAATTTCACGCCGATCGGTTCGGTAGTTTCCAAGCCTATATGAATCAGACAGACAGACAGACAGACAGACAGAGCTGCATTTTTATATGTTTAGATTTGGTTTGACCACCTTTAGCTTCCATCACGGATTGCAGGCGTCGAGGCATACTTTCAACGAGGTTTTTATTATGTTGGGAGTCGATATTTGTCCAAGCTTTTTCCAAAGCTTCAAACAGTTTGTCGCGGTTGGTGACATCTCCCTTGTCGACATTTCGATCCAAAATCGACCACAAATTTTCTATCGGATTTAAGTCCGGGCTTTGTGATGGCCATTTCAATAGCTTGATACGTGAAGCACGGAAATACGCAGTGGTTTTGTGGGCGGTATGCTTAGGATCATTGTAGTGTTGAAAAGGGAACTTCTTCTCTAGGCCAACCTTTCGCGCCGACTCTGTAAGATTTCTCTTTAAAATGCTGATGTAATAGTCTGCCGTCATTATGCCATCAATTTCCTCAATATTACCAACACCCGACCAAGCAAAGCACTCCCACACCATGAGACTGCCACCTCCGTGCTTGACCGTCTTTTGAATATTTTTATCGGCAAGTTTCTCACCAGGTTTCGTCCAAACTCGTGCTCGTTGTTTGTGGCCAAAGAGTTCAACTTTACTTTCATCGCTCCAGATAACCTGTTTCCAGAACTCTATCGGCTTGTCGATGTATTTTTGAGCAAATTTGAGGCGTTTGATCCCGCAGAAATAAACCTCAGCTAAAAATGTATGCTGAATACAAAGTAAACAAACCTGTTAACCTTTCGAATCAAAGGTCGTCGTTGGGCAAATCCACTCTTATAACCCATTTCCTGTAGTCTTCTGCGCACAGTTCGTCCAAAGATATTTAAATCAGCATTTCCACGAATCACTCGGCTGGTAGCGAAAGGATTTCTTGCCACTTCTCGAGAAATTCGGCGATCATCGCTAGTTGTAGTTTTCCGCTTCCTTCCTCTACCGGTCCGATCGGCTACGCTTCCCAGTTCTTCATACTTTTTGCATATTTTTCGTGCTCCTGCTTCACTTAAATCGTATTTTCGAGCAATTTCTCTATAAGAAAGACCTTCCTGACGGTTGTTAACTATTAGTTTACGAATATCTACTGAAATTTGCTTTTTCCCCATCTTATCCGATTGTACCGCGCACTAATAATGATAAACAAATAATCAAACACATTGTTTCGACGTTTCTCTGCAGCAATAGGAATCTTATTGGACTTACGAGGAGTAGGACACAATAAAAAATAAATTATCTGAGCTGAGAAATAGTAAACTGATGATGATATAAAGAATGCGTACTTTATTTTGACCAAGTGAAAATAGAGCTTAATTACAATTATGCTGAAGTGTGAATTTAATATGCAATTCTTTGACAAAATTATTATACCAATCGTTAGTATATTAGAAATACTACAACTTATCCGAATTCATCGAGTTCATATACCTTATATTAAAAAAGATACAGGGAGTTCAACATTAGGATAGTGGGTGCGTACTTCTTTTTGTCCAGTACTGTACGTCCCTGCTAGAAGTTTTCCGTTTCAGCGGACAACATTCTTCGAAGGCTTCCGTTATATTGGCTAGAAAAGTTGAGGAAACAGATACAAGCTGCTCGGTGGAAGAGATGTCCACTGAGAGAAAATCCTTGTTTTGAAGTGTGGAATTAAAGCTATCCCAATTAGTTTTTCTGGGGTCCCTGAATGTTTCAGTTACGAGTTCCCCTGAAACATAGTCAAACATAATCTGCTTATGATCCGATAATGATTGTTCATCTGACACGTGCCAATTCCCAATCATACCGGATAATTTCGAGCTGCAAAGTGTTAGATCAAGAACTTCTTGTCTAATTCTTTTAACAAATGTTGGATCATTACCTTGATTACAAAAGTTAATGTTGTGTGCAATTAAGTATTGAAGTAAACATTCACCTCTAACATTGATGTTGCAGCTGCCCCAGACAGTGTGATGGGCGTTCGCGTCACATCCTATGATGAGCTGTTTGTTCTTAAGTGTGCAGCGTTGGACAAGTGCGGCAACTTCTTTGGGAGGAGTCTCAACGTTGTCTCCCGGGAAATAGGCAGAAGCAACAATGATCTCCGTAATTCCTCGGGTCGTTAGAACTTCCAATTGTATTGCCATAATGTCTCTACTGATGAATTCTGTAAGGGGTGCAAATGTTAGATTTTCCCTTATAAGAATTGCTGCTCTAGGAGTAGTTTGTGTACTATCATAAAGAACCTTACATTTTGGTGTAGAAATTCCTAGTATTTTATTCTTTTCGGACCAAGGTTCTTGGATTAAACCTACGTCCAGGTTTTCACGGGTGAACCTTCTGCATAGGACGCTGCTTGCTCCTTTTGCATGGTGAAGGTTCACCTGAATAAATTTAATATTATTCGGCATTGTTGTTTTGGTTTCCATTATACAGATGCGCGAGGTGCTCCATATGATTGGAATGGTTTCCAAAGGTGAGTGTGCCCGTTCTCATCGTATTCATAGCCGGGTCTGCATGGCTTTTCGATTGACGGACAGCATTTGCAGGTTTTCCAGAGTCTGACGAGGGGCGTGAGTTACCTCTTCGGAAAGACATGGTTTCCATATTGTTTGCCCCTGAGTTCTGTTTACCATAGGCACCATTGGTACCCTTGGTATTGCCCTCTGGGATTGTGCAATCGGACTTTCCAAGCTGCCCGAAGTTGCCATTCCTCCCTTCACTGGAGACTGTTGTTCTGGGTTTACCTGAGTTTTTAAGAGATTTTTTGAACATTATTTGTCCAAATTTATAGTTGATGAGCATATCGCGATCAACTAGCGTCTTCATTGACGCTCCATCGACCGTGAGTGCCCACTTAATGTGAATATCATTTGACACCGAACGATTCAGGATTCTCCACGCGTCAGTTTACAGGTTGTCATTTTGGCTTTCAATAAGCGCTTTGATAGTATTGGTATCATGGTATTGGAACTAAGGTAGGGACAGTCTTGATCAACCACTCAGCTGTTTGCTTGTCGAGACAGTTGATAATCATGAACCCTGGTTTATAAGTGCAGTTGGCGAATTTTGGCTTCAATTGCTCTTTGCATTGAAGTACTTCAGCACCGAAGATAGCCTCTTCGACGAGGTTTTGCTGTTCTGTACTAAGCTCAACGAGAGGGTAGTTTTTAGGTAGTATACCCACTTCAACTCGACTAGTGACATCACTGTACAAAAGTCGTTTAGGAATTGCAGGATTTACGGCACCAACTAAGCTCTTAGAAAGCCCAGAAGTGGAACCTCTTTCAACATTGAGTCTTTGGTTCACAGAAATTGTACTTTTCTGACCTAATGCAGCATTACTCCCGCAATCCATTCTAGTTTTGCCTGAGTCCTTGATCCGCTTTGGATGTGGTTTTCCGTCACCGGATCCACTCATGTCTAAGGCATTACTAGGTCTTTTAACCGAATTAAGAGCAGAACGATTCGCAAGGACAATTCCACGGGCTGTAGTTCTGTCGTAGCCCTGTAGAACTAACTTGACCAAGCGTTTCCTCATTCTTCCGTTCATTTTGTTTGGTTTGTTTGTGATCGGTGTCTTTGATTCACTGTCCACCGAAAAAGTTTCTGTTTTTTTGATTGTGACGTTGATTTCGTTATCCTCATCACTCAAATCTTCATCACGAGCACCGTGATCAGGGGTGTTATGAATCGACAGAGAGCACGAATCAGTGTCTTCCAAAGACTTACTCAGTAGAACCTCGTCGTTCGAAATTCCATCGATTTCCATATTTGTGGAGGTTCGCTCGTTGCGATTTTCAACCAGCGATTCCATTTTTAATTTCCGAACTGTGGGAATAAGAAAATTAAAACTATTGCAAAATAATTATGTTATTGTATAATTGTTAGTCCTTGAAATTAAAATCATTTTATTAATTTTCATCATCCGACTAATATGTTGATTATGTAATATTTAATAATATAGCTTTCTAGAAAACAAAATCGCAACACTGCTTGAGTAGCGAGATCGTATACAAGATATCTTGTACGCGATGTAGGATCACATACAAGCGATATCGTATGCAAAATATCTTGTACGCGACAGGATCACATACAAGCAAGAACTTAAGCAAGATATCTTGTACGCGATATAGGATCACACACAAAATAACTTGGAAGCTAGATTCACCGTTGTGATGCGTTTGTTTACTAGTCAATGTCACCTGATGTGTGATCGCTTCTAATCCACTACACAGTACAGACTTGCAATCACAATTTTTGTGGCACACTTCACTTTTTTCCTACTTAATTCTTCCGTATAAAGCACTGCGGTACACGAAATATACTTTTGAATATCACTAGTTTATTCAACTTTACTATTTCACAAAGAAAACAAGCCGAATAAAGCGAGCTCAGAAACAAACAGCGAGAGGCTAAAAGCAGTGATGCCAGATTGGATAATAAAGCAGTTAGTTACTGTTCAGACCATCCAATGACTCAGTACTCCAAGCTAAAATATCCGAACTACTTACCAAACGCAAAAGTCATAAAGCGGCTAAATGGCGACCTACGACAGTGGCACGAAACCGTGCAAGTGAAGTTAGAAAGTAAAGCAGTGCAAAGTTAAAATGGGGAGTGAGCATTCAACACCGAAGCCCCCTTCCATGCATGAATAAATTATAAAAATCGTGAATAAGAACCAAAGCGTACACCTTGAAAAAAAATCCAATGCAACGACAATGCTGGCATAGACTACCCGTCATAAGTTTGGAATCGCTTTACTGAGTATTGCAACACCCAGTTTGAATATTGCAACACCTCCCGAAAAGTTTAGCATCACCTGGAATAGGCGGATATCTCGTATTTTTAACAACCTAGAAAGCTGCGGTTTTCAGCAAACTTGTTCAGAAAGTCAAAGGCTACTGTATGGTAGCCAAATCAGTGTGAAATTTTAATGCTATGTGGCGCTAGTGAGCACACAATGTGTCGTATTTTGAATTTAAATAATCTCACGATTCCGATTTGCTAGAAAGTTGCGGTGCTCAACAAACTTGTTCAGGAGGCTAAAGGCTTCTACATGGTAGACAATTTAATACTGAATTTCTCCGCTATGCAGCGCTAGGGTGCATGCAGTTTTTCGTATTTAGACTCCAACTTGTCGCGTGATTATTACTACCCACAAAGTTGCGGTGTTCGGCTGGTGCCACCAGTTTTGGTCAAGCATGTCTAAATACAGTTTAACGCCGCATGTGTGTGCCAAACTATTCCATCGATTCTATTTTCATTACAATTCAGTGTAATACAAAATGCCCTTTGTTGTGTTCAAAACCTTCAACATCAGATAAGAGGCATGTCTACTGCAACTGTTTGTATTCGTGGTAATCAATTTAGTCGCGATATCGTCAATTTTCCCCATTGTAAAACGGGTTGTGACTGTTGGTGATCAAACTGTCAACATACCAACATAGTCACATGCTACATGTTGTAATCTCCTCAAATGAAAGCATTTCTTTATAATAAACATACACACAAGCTTACGTATTGTGTGAAGTAATCAAACTGTCAACACTCAAATTGGTTAAACTTCATCATGTGTAAACTATCAGTGCTTATGGAATCGCTTAAATAAAAAGTGTTACTGTGTTACTGAATATTGCAACTATCTTAACAGAGTTTAAGTTAAAGTAAATTGAAAACACTAAAAACTTTATGCACACTAGCAGCACATTGAAAAAAAAATACGGACTAAACTGTTAGCCAACCAGAAACTCTTGATTTTTTGAGTAACTTAGCTGAAAATCGCAACTCTCTAAACGATGGGATTATCGAGCTAAACTGAATTCGAAACGCTTAAAACTAAATGCAAACTAGCGCTGCGTTGCGATTGAATTCCGCACTATACTGTCCGCCAATTACAAGCCCTTGACCTCGTGAGCAACTTTGCTGAAGACCACAACTAACTAGGTTTCCAGAATCGGATGATAGAGTTACATAAATCTGTCCATTTTAAGTGATGCTAAACTTTTCGGGGTGTTGCAATATTCAAACTGGGTGTTGCAATACTCAGTGAAGCGATTTCAAACTTATGACGGGTAGTGTACATGACACTGGCTACAATAGCGTTCGGTGTGGGTTATTTAATCGTGCGTGCAGTGTTTAAGGACGAAAGGCTGCGAACAGCCGAACAAATCAAAAACACAGTATCGCTAGCTAGCGTACTAAGTAAAAAGTGAGAAAAAAACAGTACACAAAACAGAAGTGAGAAAAAAACAGTACAAACAACAGTGTATTTGAAGCAGCGCAACAGTAAACGCAATCCTACTGTTGACCACAAAGCTAAATATAAACACACCACATTATTTGGCACGGCGTACTAACGAAACGGCACCGAATCAGCGCAGAAAAACTGGAACATAGCGCAACACTGGCTGAAAGGAAAACCAATGCTATCATAAGGTGGCAAAACAAAACATCAAGTAAGCGCCATACAGAAAAACAACACCAAAACAAGGAGAACAGTCATAGCGGAAGCTACAGTAGCTGCAAGAACAACAATTCCTCCACAAGAAAAACAGAAACAGTAGTAGGAACAATAACGACAACACTACCACGAGAACAACAATCGCAGCAGAAACGACGGCAACAAGACCATCCCGCAAGCAGCTATTCACCTCGACCAACACAGCTGAGATAACTGCACGAGCCCAGGATCGGTAAGCCTAGGATCAGTTATACGAAGTATGTATAAGCAAAAGAAAATTTTCTTCTTTAAAAAAACACCATTTTTATAACTAAATAACTAAAGCATAACTAATATTTTCCGAAAATATTATGAGTATCTTAGAAATACACATAATCTAGAAAATACTTTAACATTTTTTTACTCACACATGCCTATTCAAAAGCTGATAGAAATTGAAAAAACGATAAAGCAAGAGTATAGTAACCTCTGCAAAAATACGAATAAACCTCGATCATTAGAAGACATAACATTGAAGTCTGAATTATTAGAGGATCTTATTCATAAATACAAAGTACTACTGTTAACTCAGCAGAACAAATTAAAAATTAGTGATTGGAACAACGAATGTGCAACTTTAAGTTTTAAAGTTGTTTATTCTCTAGCTCATTTGCGTTAGCTTGACGGAGCAGTGTTTACAATACATTCTATTTTTACAGTGTAAAAACAAACTTGTTAGAGGGAGTCATCGCTACACCCGAATTACTGGGGTTAGTAGGGTTTTACAGTTTTCTGGTTGGGGGTTGTTGGGTTGGGAACTTGAGTTTGTTTGTATTATTAAGTAATTATTAACCATAACTATTCTGAGATAAATCTAAACTAATTTATAATTACTAGTGAATAAATTTTCGCACATGTATTACACTGCATTGGAATACATATGTATGCACCCAACAGGAGAAAAAACCTGCCAAAAACAACACTCATACTTAAATAATTGGTATCTCGATGGTTCCTTGACGGATTTTCAACCTTTGGATATCAATGAACTCGGAATGAATTCAAGTTTATTGGCAACATTGAAATCTACAAGAAACAAGCTGTCAGGAAAAGTTCTAAGCGTTGCAAAAATGAACATTTTGACACCTACTTCTAAAATCCGGAACATTTCCGGTGTCCGTTGGCCGCATCAAGTCATCACATAATATTTGGAAAGTAGGATAGTATTCCAGTAAAATGAGACCCGTTTCGTCAAAATTGAATCACTTTTGGTGAAGTTCTGATCGTTTGAATTTTGACAAAATTTTGCCTGTCTCAATCATTTTGTATACACCCTGTATATACATGTATATATATATATATATATATATATATATATATATATATATATATATATATATATATATATATATATATATATATATATATATATATATATATATATATATATATATATATATATATATATATATATCTGGCAGAGCTGTATGCCACCACGGGTCGGTATTTGGCGATTACCGTAGGCCACGGAAGTGCTAACTGCAAGAACGCAGTCCCGGACCATCAGCGAGAGCTAGCCTAGGTTGTGGTGAGACTCAGGCATTGGGCCGCCGAATTCTCACAAAAGCCACATTATCCGGAAGCAGCTCTGACGGAGCGAATAGTGCCGCTCCCACCACCCAAATGCACTAATTCGCCCATTGGGATTGATGCCAGTAAGTTCCCAATTACGGTAACTGGTCGCAACGCCATATGATAAGAGTCGGATTCCGTTTTCGTACCACGATTCTGGGCTGGCACCTGCGCCGAGCTCCCTTAGTAAGGTCGTGTGACAACGGCTTGAAACGGCGAGACAACAACCGGTGCAGGGGTCTCCGTCCCGTAAAACCTGGCAGGCCTTCCAGTACGTTCCAAATTCATTGCCCGGTGGGAACCGGGCAGGAGTGGGATCAGATGTCCTTTCCTGACTTGCGCCGGTCGGGGGTGTCATAGTTGCTCATAAGGCGCTATGGCAGCCGCCCCTAGCCATGGCCTCACTGCTTCGGCATAGACTACCATGGGACCACATAGGCGACCACTCCAGTATGGATAAGGATAGCGGCTGGAAGGGGTACCCACTTAACAAAAATGAACAAAAATAATGAAGATCAACAATTGGGCGCAGATGGGTTGAAAAACCCGTTTGCACGAGGAGGCATCCAGAGGTCTCCGCCGAGAAAGGCGGAGATGGATGCAGTAAAGGACGCCTGCGAAGACGGCAAAGGCAGTACGCCTACCGGATCGACGCAAGACATCGCAGTGGCTGGTCCACTGTTGATAAAGGCGGTCGGAAGACAGCGAGACACGCTACCGAAGGTAGTAGCGCTGTCGGAGCAGCTCGATGCCATAATCGAGTTTGCGAAAAGTCGCACCAACACGACGAAGTACCTGAAGCAGGCTCTCTACATGCTTCGGTCCTCCGTCGATGCTGCGAATAAGGAGCACGCCGAGCTCAAGGCAAGAGCGGTGGCAGCAGAGAAGAATGCAACGGAGGTGACCGGAAGGGCGACGAAGTCGGTCCAAACGGACACCTGCATGTTTGCAGCGGTTTGCGCCTCCGGGTCAGCCGCAAAAAGAGCAAGGCAGTCTCCGGGGGAAGCCCCCGAGAACAGCAAGAAACGGTTGGTTGCGCTAAGCCCGCGAGATAGCACACCAACGGCCTCCAAGTCCGCCGAAAAGTCAGCCGAAGTGGCAGCTACGGGAAACCCTTGGGTTACCGTGGGAGGAAGGAAGCGCCAAAAAGACAGCAAGCGCAACGACGAGAAGGCGACAAATCGTCCAAAAACGGGAAAGAAGGCGCGAAGCAGGGGCGACGCCCTCATACTCAAGACGGAGGGGTCCAAGTACTCCGAAGTCTTGAAGAAAATGAGAGGCGAAACCCAGCTCAAGGATCTGGGAGCGGATGTGCGGACCATCCGTTGTTCTCGCACCGGCGAGATGATCCTTGAGCTCCGTAAGGATGCTAAAAACAAGGGCGCTGCCTACAAGACGGTAGCCGAGCAGGTCCTCGGGAAAGATGTGCAAATTCGGGCACTCACCTCAGAGGTGACTCTCCAGCTCAAAAACCTGGATGAAATCACCGAGAGGTGCGATATTGCACAGGCCCTCAAGGAGAAGTGCGGAGTGGAAGTAGCCACTGGGGTAATTCGCCTCCGAAAGGGTCCAGCGGGGACCCAGGTGGCCACTTTCCGGCTTGCATCGGCCGATGCAACTCTGGCCCTGAAGACAGCCAAACTTAAGGTTGGCTGGTCAGTATGTCCCCTGAGCATACTCCAGCAGCCGGACGTTTGCTTCAGGTGTTTCGAGGGAGGACACAAGTCCTGGACCTGCAAGGGGCCCGATAGGAGCCAGTTATGTAGGCGTTGTGGTGGTGCTGGCCATAAAGCTAAAGACTGCGGGGAGCCTCCCAGGTGCTTGGTATGTACTGGAAAACGGGACGCCAAGCACTTTATGGGAGGCCCACGGTGCCCAGCCGGTAAGGCGGCCACGAAACCACGGGCGTGAGGGTGACACAATTGAACCTGAACCATTGCTATGCGGCACAGCAGCTGCTATACCAAGCAGCGTCTGAGTCGCGGTCGGACATCGCAATCGTATCGGACCCCTACTGCATTCCTCCCGGAAACGGTAATTGGGTTGCAGATAAGTCCAGTACGGCGGCCATATGCACGACCAGCAAGTTCCCGGTTCAGGAGGTTGTGTCAACCTCAAATGAAGGATACGCGGTTGCCAAGGTGGACGGAGTGTTCTACTGCAGTTGTTATGCTCCGCCGCGTTGGTCTATCGAAAGGTTCACCCAGATGGTCGATTTGTTATCTATGGAGCTGACGGGACTAACACCCTTAGTAGTGGCGGGCGACTTCAACGCTTGGGCTTTTGAGTGGGGAAGCCGCCGCACGAACCGGAGGGGTCAGATCTTGTTGGAAGCTTTGGCAAAGCTCAACCTAGATCTGGCCAACGTTGGAACCAAGTGTACTTTCAGCAGAAATGGTGCGGAGTCGATCATCGACGTGACGTTCTCCAGCCCAGGACTGATCGTGAACTGGAGGGTAGACGATGGCTACACCTATAGTGACCACCAGTCGGTCTGCTATAGCGTAGTCCAGAACGTGAGGCGGCAGGCGACGGGTAGAGCCAATACTCCGACAGTCTGCGGGTGGAAGACATCGCATTTCGATGCCGAGGTATTTGCAGAAGCAATGAGAAGAGAGCGCGAGGGGGGCAGTTGGCTCCGCCCGAGTGCTGACCAATTAGTTGCCACATTATCGCGGGCGTGCGACGCCACCATGCCTAGGACCCGCCAACCTAGGAATGGTAAGTCACCGGTATACTGGTGGACCGACGCGATAGCGGACCTCCGTAGCGCGTGCCTCCGTGCAAGACGGATTTTGCAACGTGCACGTACCGATGCACAGAGGGTAGAGCGTCGTGTAGTATTCGGATCTGCAAGATCGGCGCTTAAAAGTGCGATAAAGGCGAGCAAAAGGGCCTGCTTCGATAGGCTATGCGCGAGTGCCAATACGAATCCGTGGGGCAACGCCTACAGAGTCGTAATGGCGAAGACCAAAGGCGTGTTGGCGCCTGCAGAGCGATCACCAGCGATGCTGGAGCGTATCATCGAGGGACTCTTTCCACGACACGAGCCAAATCCTTGGCCTCCGGTTGCTGAGTCTCACGTCCGACGTTCCAGTATCTCAGACACAGACCAGGGATGGTCGGCCAACCTGCCGGGCATCCAATCCGTGAGAGACGGCAGCCGTGCAGAGGTTGTGGAGGAGGTTAGGGTTACGAATGAGGAACTCATCGTGATCGCCAACTCCCTAAAGGTGAGCAAGGCACCGGGACCGGATGGAATCCCGAACTTGGCCATCAGGACGGCCATGAAAGTGGCCCCCGATCTATTTCGAGCAGTCATGCAGAAGTGCCTGGATGACTGCCTCTTTCCGGACAGGTGGAAGCGACAGAGATTGGTGCTGTTGCCGAAGGCTGGGAAACCGCCAGGGGACCCATCGGCATACAGACCTATCTGTCTGCTGGACACTACGGGCAAGGTGCTTGAGAGGATTATCCTCAACAGACTGGTGAAGTACACAGAGGGTGTAAACGGTCTGGCAAGTAACCAGTTCGGCTTCCGGAAAGGTAGATCCACGCTGGATGCTATTCTCTCTGTCACCAAGACGGCAGAGGTAGCACTCCAGCGTAAGAGTTGGGGCATTCGCTATTGCGCAATCGTCACGCTTGACGTGAAGAATGCATTCAATAGCGCCAGTTGGGACTCCATAGCGCTCGCGCTTAGGAGCATCCACGTACCGGTGTCGTTGTACAAGATTTTGGAAAATTATTTCCAGAATCGGGTACTAGTTTACAACACGGAGGAGGGTCAGAAGTGCGTCCCAATCACCGCAGGGGTACCGCAAGGTTCCATCCTGGGCCCGGTGTTGTGGAATGTCATGTATGACGGGGTGTTGAAACTAAAGTTCCCTGTAGGGGTTGTGATCGTCGGTTTCGCAGACGACATCACGCTAGAGGTCTACGGCGAGTCGATCGAAGAGGTCGAGTTGACGGCCGCGCACTGCATACGCAAGGTCGAAGACTGGATGCACTCTAGGAAACTGGAGTTAGCGCACCATAAAACGGAGGTTACGGTTGTGAACAACCGCAAATTAGAGCAACAGGCGGTGGTCAGAGTCGGTGACTGCACCATTACCTCAAGGCGTTCCTTGAAGCTCTTGGGGGTTATGGTTGACGATAAGCTCACATTTAAGAGTCACGTCGACTATGCCTGTAAGAGGGCTTCAACGGCCGCTGCAGGACTATCTCGAATGATGTCCAATAGCTCAGCGGTATATGGCAGCAAGCGTAAACTTCTTGCCAGCGTGGTTTCGTCCATACTTAGGTATGGTGGGCCAGCGTGGTCCAAAGCGTTAGGTACCAACAGTCATCGTCGAAAACTGGAAAGTACCTACAGGCTCATGTGCCTGAGGGTTGTGAGCGCGTACCGTACAGTGTCATACGACGCAATCTGCGTCCTGTCCGGCATGATGCCTATCAGCATAGCCATTAAGGAGGATGTAGAATGCTTCGATCAACGTGACACAAGGGGTATACGAGGCACCAGAAGGTCATTCTCGATGATCAGATGGCAGCAGGAATGGTCCAATTCCGCAAAGGGTAGATGGACGCATCGACTTATTCCGGACGTATCCGGATGGGTCGGGAGGCGCCATGGAGAAGTTAACTTCCACTTGACACAGATTCTGTCAGGTCATGGTTGCTTCAGGCAGTATCTACACAGATTCGGGCATGCGGGGTCCCCCATGTGTCCCGAGTGCGCGGATGCGGAAGAAACTGCTGAGCATGTCTTCTTCGTGTGCCCTCGTTTTGTGCATGCGCGGAGCGACATGATGGTAGTGAGCGGGCCAGACACCACTCCGGACAACCTAGTTCGGAGGATGTGTAAAGACCCAAACATTTGGAGGGCGGTTTGTACAGCCGCCTCTCAAATAGTTTTAGAATTGCAAAACAGGCGACAGGTTGACCACCGACACGCCAGTGTTAGCTAACGGCCAGTCTCCAGGTTAGTTAGCTAAGTTAGCAAAAAGACCTAAAGAACCAAGAGGGTGCACAGAGCACAAAAGCCGCTCCCCGAAGCAATACCTAGCGGTGGTCCCGGGGAGTATTATGGGCTGGAGACTGGAGGGGTTTTAGTGGGTCCGGTCACTGATTCAAACCAACCCCACACTCCCTGAGGTTGGTCACCTCAGGGGTTTGGATGCAAATTTCCCCTCCACCTGAAACAAAAAAAAAAAAAAAAAAAAAAAAAAAAAAAATATATATATATATATATATATATATATATATATATATATATATATATATATATATATATATATATATATATATATATATATATATATATATATATATATATATATATATATATATATATATATATATATATATATATATATATATATATATATATATATATATATATATATATATTTATATTTATATATATATATATATATATATATATATATATATATATATATTTTTTTTTTTTTTTTTTTTTTTTTTTTCAGGTGGAGGGGAAATTTGCATCCAAACCCCTGAGGTGACCAACCTCAGGGAGTGTGGGGTTGGTTTGAATCAGTGACCGGACCCACTAAAACCCCTCCAGTCTCCAGCCCATAATACTCCCCGGGACCACCGCTAGGTATTGCTTCGGGGAGCGGCTTTTGTGCTCTGTGCACCCTCTTGGTTCTTTAGGTCTTTTTGCTAACTTAGCTAACTAACCTGGAGACTGGCC